>NW_023501127.1:0-106354 GCF_014066305.1 Letharia columbiana | reverse complement strand
TTCTACGTTCCATATACCCATAAGAGACTCCGACGTCGTGCGAGATATTCTCATTCATCGATGTCGCCGCCACCAATATCTGACTTCACACCAAAAGGATGAATTATCTCCGCTTCGCTCTCCGCTCTGCTCTCCGCAAGTTCGGTCGCTTGTTTGTTTGCATGCATCGCCGTGGCGATACTCTACTTGCTTGCTTGCTTACTTGCTTACTTGCTTACTTACTTGCTTACTAGAGTCGCCGCGGCGATAAGTCGTCGCGGCGATACTCTACTTGCTTGCTTGCTTGCTTGCTTACTTGCTTGTTTGTTTGTTTGCACCCATCGCCGCGACGACTTATCGCCGCGGCGACTCTCGTAAGCCTGGCCGTCCAAAAAATGGGGGGAGACTGCAAAAAATGGGGGGAGACTGCGGCGTCTGACCGAAGTAATGAACTGACTGACGAGGCCACGGCATTTTCCCCAACACGCCGCGCCGTCGGTCCGGCGAGTACCATGGCGGTTACCCCGGTTTTGATGTACTGTGGGGGAATTCCTGTATGGTGCTGCGCGTCTGTTGAGACGTACGGCGTTGTTGAGTACTGGTGCGAGTACTGGTGCCGCTGCTATGGCTGAGTTAGCTGAGTTTTTTAGTGGAATGGAATTGGAAACCTACTTCTTAACCACTGCACCACAGCTCCTAATTTGACGAGGGCCTATTTGACTATTTATTCGACTTTTTTCAAGAATTCCAAAAAAGGCCATATCACGTAGTTGCGCATTTTTGTTAAGGATCATATGTACGCAGGGTGTGAATATTACATATCGGGCAATACACCAAAAAAATAAGTCTTGGCAGGGTTTCCTACTCAGACCCACCTCAAGGCCGGTGGGGCCAAGCTGAGACTAGATTGAATTATCATTCTGCAGGACCGTGAGGAATCAATTCTCTGAGGTGAAAGACGTCGCGGTTGATGCGTTTGGCGGACGCTTGGCGAGCCATGCAACGGATACGATTGGCTTCAGGAGGGATCACGGTATCGGAATTTGATTTTGATCGGAGAGGGAGGAGAGTGTGGCGGAAGGGATCGCTATACTAAGGATCCCATTGGGATACAGCTTGGAGAGCACGGTGCGGTTACATGAGTTTGGGCACGTACTTACCGCACCTTAACGCTAACACCACGGTCAAAGTCGTTTCCTCATTGGACTGCTTGACTGACGTGACATCCAAGTTGCAGATGGGCGTGTTCCTTGCTTCTTTTTCGCGTCTTGACTCTTGCGTGATTTTGCCAAGTCATCCCCAGCGCGTAAATCAACGTCGATCAGAAACCCGAAATCGCCGAGAGGCTTCAATGGCCACTGGTGACTGGACAACTCTTTGATAAATACAAAATCATTCCTTGTATTCCTTTTATTCCTTTTCGCCCCTGGTTGCCATGACCATGTCGGCTCACACTCTTTTGCTCTTTTTTTGAAGTTGAAGCCTGTCGACCAAGGTGTGTGCAGAGCAATGAAGCAAAGACTCCACGTGGTCGTCACCACAATTATACGCAGGAATGTTTATTATGGTGCTGCCCGCAACCTCAGCAGCTGTGGCCATCCGAAGCCTCTCTCACACGCCTACTCCACCGCAAGGAAAACTCTTAGAACGTCCTCACTCGTCACCAAGTCAGCATGCGCAAGCGCTGCTATCCTGGCAGGTACAATAGCATTTTGCCTCATCAATGCCCCAATCGCTCATGCCGAAGTTCCTATTTCCCATACTCCGGAAAGGCGCAAGATACGGCTAGCGGAAGTACAGAAACACGGGCGCGATGCTGAGACAAAATGGGTCACCAGGGGCGCGCGGGTCTACGACATCACAGATTGGATTCCCGGTCACCCAGGTGGAGAAGTCATTCTGAGAGCCGTCGGCGGCCCCGTCGATCAATACTGGAGTATTTTCACGGTGCACATGAAGCAAGAAGTGTACGATATCCTTGAATCATACTACATTGGGGACATTGACCCCGGGGATCTGGTCGACGGGCAAGTGCCTGTCGAGGACCTTCATGATCCGTTTGAGAATGATCCCAGGCGGGATAAGAGGCTGCATGTTCACACTTCACGCCCCTGTAATGCCGAAACGCCTACGGAGGGACTGGGTGCTTTTGTCACCCCGAACGACATTTTCTACGTGAGGAACCACATGTGGGTACCATCCACCTCGGAATCTGACCACAAGATCGTCGTTGAGCTGCCCGACGGCGAAGAGAAGGAGTACAGCCTCAAAGACTTGAAGGATAACTTCGAATCTACGACAGTCACAGCTACACTGCAGTGCTCAGGCAACCGCCGCAAAAACATGACCCGGGAATCTCGCTCCACCAAGGGCCTCCAATGGAACGTAGGCGGTATATCCACTTCTGAATGGACGGGCGTCCGCCTGCGCGACGTCCTCGCTGATGCAGGCTTCCCTGTCGATGAGTACCCGGACGAGGTGCGCCATGCGCAATTCATGGGCGCCGAAGCGTACGGGGCCTCGATACCCATTGACAAAGCTGTAGATCGACGCGGCGATGTCCTGCTCGCGTACGAGATGAACGGGAAGCCGCTGCCGCCAGATCATGGCTATCCCCTCCGGGTTCTCGTACCGGGCACCGTCGCGGCACGTAGTGTGAAATGGGTCAATCGGATCGTTTTATCCGAGGACGAGTCTTCATCCGAGTGGCAGCAGAGAGATTACAAGTGCTTCGGGCCCAATGTAGGCGGCAACCCGGACTGGAGTACTGCGCCAGCTATCCAGGAGATACCGGTGCAGAGCGCCATCACTTCCCTTCGCGACCTCTCTCCCCACTCACAGGCCGATCGTCAGTACTTACGACTGCATGGACTAGAGGAAGATTCGGTCGCCGTGGAGGGTTACAGTTTCTCTGGTGGAGGGAGGAGGATCGTCCGCGTAGATGTCAGTGCCGATAACGGACGGACTTGGCATCAGGCGGAGCTCCTGTCGGACAAGGGGAAAGGTGCAAAGGCTTGGGCGTGGACGAGATGGCGATGGGTCGTCCCGCGGCAGCAGGCCGGGAGATGGTTCGTCGTCAAGGCCGTCGACGAGGCGTACAACACCCAACCAAGTGATTACGACTCGAATTATAACTTCCGAGGCCACCTGACGAGTTCGTGGCATCGCGTTGGATATCGGCCCCCGGATGTCTAGGTTGCGGGCGTGTGGGAACGGTTCCTGTTGCCTGCCTATGCGATGCGGAAGATACCATCTAGCGTTGTTCCAATCCGGTGGACTTCCAGTCACTAGGCCATCCGTCTCTCCTTTGACAACCGTTTCACCCATCCCCGTACCGCTATGCAACGTGAACCTCGACACGGGTTCGAAGTGCTCACCAGATCCTGACGAAGACCCTCTATCCTTGACCTTTCCAACCCACTCCAACAACCATCCGAACCCTCCATCCCCGTCTCCCTTCTTTCCCCACAAACCAGTCCGGGGAGTCGCCGGCCGGCAATATCAACCGGAGGCTGGACTCGATCGCCGCCACGAGGGCAAGCGGCGCTCTCCTCTCCGGGCGGCGACGAGCGAGCGAGCAAGCGTGGCGAAGGCGATCTCATTCGCCGATCGGCGAAAATGGAAGAAAAAGTGGTCATGAGCTCGGAAAAGATAATCTCTTCGACCCGGTTCACGGAGGTTTGGTAGGGTATAACACGAGTGATCGATGAACCTAAGCGGATGATGGATCGATCGATGGTGGGGAAAGTCGCGCGAGAAGAATGTCATCTGCGTATATAAAGGTCATGAATGCAGCCCGAGCCGTCGTAGACGATTGGCGGAACCCCGTCTTCGGATCGTTACTGGCCGACTCGCCTACCTACCTACCTACCCGGTGAGAAGCAGGATGTAGGGTTCTGGCGTCGAATCGATGCGATGGCGATCTGGCCGGTGAGCGTAACCCTGATGGGTAATGATGAGGCTGGAGAAGAGGAGCGTGGGAGCGGTGACTGGTGGAGAAGGTAGAGTGCCTGTGGATCTGGGGAAAGTGGCAGGCTGGGGGTTTTTTCTTTGGGTGGGGGGGAGGGAATGCGGTGGTGGATATGGATAGCTAGCTATTGTTGGAGACTGGGAATTAGGCATAGTACCCGTAGGTACTTTTGGGAAAGGGAAAAGGGATGTGGAAGAGGATTTTGAAGCTTTGATGGCCACAAACATCAGGAGCGTTGTCAGTGGCGGTGACGAATCCAGTCAAAGCCGCTGATGCTATCACCTCAGTCATCGCTTTTGATATCATAGTCGTCGTGGCCACCGCTCGTGACTTCAGTCCAGCCCCATCTCGAACCCATCCCTCGGATTCCTACCTCCACCCATCCCTCGACCCGTTCCGCCACTCCCGCCGCCGCCCCCGCCGTTCATCCTACCCTCCAACTCCTTCAACTCTCTCTCCCGCTCCCCCAACATCTTTATCCGCTCCTGTCTCACAACGGCGAGGACTCCTTCCAGACTCGTCCTCCACGTATCCAACCGCCCTTGCACCTCGGTCCATTGCTTCTCCCCAAACACGCGATACGTGCTCCGATGTATGAGGAAGGTTTGGTTGAGCTGGGATAGCTTACCCTCCACGAGCCCGGCGCGGATCACATCGATGACCCACATCTCTACATCCTCACTGGGGATCTGTAGGGCGCGGGCTATGTGCTGATATGGCAGACTCCGACTCTGTGTGCTCGCGGCCAGCGAAGCGAGCGTGAGCAGGCGCATTTTCCGGTGCAGAACCGCCGCATCAAGGGACGCATCGGACAAGAAGTCGTCGTGGGATTCGAGGAAGTCATTGTAGTCGTCCAGCAGCTCGGCGTTGAATATCTCAAGCAGTTCATACCATTCTGGTTCCGACTTGCGGAGCGCTTGGATCGGGTCGCTGGAGGTGAGGTCTTGAAAGTCGAAGTGCGAGGGATGGGACAGAGCGGCCTTGAGCGCACGGATCGCGAGGTTGTGGGAGTCTGGCGAGGAGACCTCGTCGACGGGGATGGCGCGTAGGGTTCGGAGTAGATAGAGATATGACTGTGCATCTTCGCCCGCCTCCGCGGCGACGTTGGCGATTTCGAGATACAATTTGCGTTGGTCTTCTTCGTCGGTCTCCCACGCTGCGATCCAGCTGTCGAGATTCTTGAGTTGCGGACGGAGGAGTTCGAAGGAGGAAGAGCTGCGGACGACGCGCAGGACTGCGAGGAAGACGTGGTAGCGGGTGTCATTCGTTGGGGGGAGGATGTTGAAGATCGTAGTCAGGATGGAAAGGGCGAGGCCGGGGCCATTGTTCGGGGAGGACTTTATGGGGGCGGAAAGGTTCTGGCAGATTTTGGGGAGGAATTTGTCGAGGTTCGGTGATTGGCGAACGAGGTGGATGAGGAGGTTGTAGGCTGCTATGAATTCTGTATCCTAATCTTTAGCACATGCCCTGAGATAAATGGTGCAGACAGGCAGCCCACCCTTCTCCGGAGCGGTATTCAGCACATCGCTGGCAGTGACGAGCTTTTTGAGCACTTCATCCTTCTGCCCCTTCTCCAACAGAGGCGTGATTTCTGCTTGAATGTTGGCGTTGTCCGGAGTTTGTTTCCTTTGGACCTCATCGACGTAATGTGCGAGCTCATCGGCAAGCTCCTCAAAGGAGCCTTCGATCAGCAGAGTATTCGTGGGGCCAGGCATATTGATGGCCGTAACAAAGTCGTAGTCGTGGATTTTGTGCGGGCACATTCACAAAATCTTGGCGTTTCCGGTGGCGCTAGCGAGTTGTAACATGAGCTGTCGACTCACAGTCGGCCACCATGAGGCCCAAATACTTCATGTATCTCCGTCTACTACAGGCAAAACACTTGAACATTTGTTGTCTGTCTTCCAAATTTGAGCTTACTTATATTACAAATGATTGATACAGTGAAGCGACCTCTTCCAGTCCTTCTCCAGTGACCGCCCTTACCATGTATGAGAAGCCCGAATCTCCTTTCCCTCCACTCGTATCTCAATTTAGTCTAGCACTCGCCCAGCAGTACTAGCTGTACTCCTATCCTTGGTTTGAACCTTCTTTAAACCTGTTCCCTTCTGAATGTCGCCCAGTAAGCCTCCTATACTCGGCTTTCCACCTGGCGGACCACTCGATATTCCAGGCGGTGGTGGCGGAGGCGCTGGTGGTGCACCTGTCATTCCAGGCGGTGGTGGTGGAGGCGGAGGTGCAGGCGGAGCGCCTGACGTCGGCATAGGCGGTGGTGGGGGTGGGGGTGCAGCTGGAGGTTCTCCGTCATCGAAACTTCCCGGCATGGGTGGGGGTGGCGGTGGAGACATGGCCGTAGCTGTACTTGGTGTTGGGGGTGTTGGGCTAGTTGGGCTTTCCATAGTCTTTTTATCATCCATAGCTGATAAGGGCCTGGGGGGTGCCATTGTGCCGAACAGCATGGAAGCGAGTTGTTTCGCGCTACCTCCTGTTGGTTTATTGGTATCCTCTTCGTCATCTGAGGACGAGGTAGAGTCAACAACGGACCATTCATCTTCTTCCGGACGAACTCGTGATGGGCGGTCGCCGGTCGGGGTAGAAGTGAGAGGTGGAGGAAGCGTTTGAGACTTTGCGGATTCCTGCTGTTGAGTCAAACGATGGAAAGGATTTGTGGATTCGGCAGCAGTGTTTGGTGAGGCAATGGATGGCGGCGTAGCGGCCGTTTCATTAGCTTGATTCATCTTTTTGAAGAATGGGTTCTTGGTATCTGCACCGTATGAAGATGATGACGACGGTGCTGGTGCTGGCGGTGAAAAGAGCTGGTGCCGCAGGAGGACTTTGGACGGGCGCTGGAGGTGGACTCATTGAAGCTTCGGCCTTGGCCGCAGGCGCAAATGGCGGTGATGAGCGATTAGACGCCTGGACACTACCTTCTCTTGAGAGCACCTGACTGTTCAATGGCGTAGTCTCTTGTGGCGTAATCTCTTGAGGTCCATCCTCGTCAGACGAATCTTCGTCGCCTAGGCTCTCCAATTGCAACTGTAGCTGCCGTTCCCGTTCCTTTGCAGCTTCCAGCTCTGCTCGCTGAGCTGCAAGCTTAGCTTCCTTCTCCTTTGCTTCTCTCTCCGCGGCTTGCTTCCTGCGCTTCTCCTCCTGCTTCTTAACTTTACCTTGCTTGACCTGCTCTTCTAGCGCTTTAAGACGAGCCTGCGAAGCTTCACGCTCTTGGGCCAGGTCATGTTCCTGTCGTTGAGCTTCGTTTCTGTACGCTCTATTAGCTTCTGCGTCGGTATCTTCACCCTTCATCGTGACTTACTCCATGCCCTTGGTCTCTGACTGTTGGACCCGCTGCTGATCTTTGATCGCTTGCTCCTTTCCTTGCTGCTCGGCTTCGGCCCTGAGGGCATCATCGTCTTGTTGCCGTTTGACTTCCTCACGCTGCGCGGCACTGTCTGCTCTACGGTTTCGCGTTGGTGGAGGAGGTGGCTTTTTGGAGGACTTGCTAATTTCTGGAGCAGACGGTTGCTCATCGGCAAGCCTACGTTGCCTCTCTTCTTCTCGCTTGGTATCCTCTGCCTCAGCTTGACGGACTCGTTCTTGACGTTCCTTGGCTTCGCGTTCTTGTCTCTGCTGGGCAGATTCACCAGACTTAGTTGGTGGTTTTAAGCCAAGAGCTGCAAGACGTTCGGCCATACGCTGCTCTGCCTGCTGCTTTATGAATGCGGCTCGATCTTCGCCGGTCTTGTAGGATGAGTAAGAGCCTGCAGAAGCAGAAGCAGCTGCTGGTCTTGAAGTTTCCCGAGACTCGGGCTTCCTGTCATGGCTGGTCGGTGTAAGGTCACGCGAGCTATCTTTACGAGAGGGACCTCGGCCATTTTCATCGGAACGAGTACTACCAGTACTAGAGGTTATCAGCAGAAGCCCAGCATCGTGCTAGGAAGAAGGACCCACTCTTCACTTCGTACTTTGGCACTACGACTACTCCTCTGCAAATCAAAGATGAAGTCTCTCACTTCATCCTCGACACCCAGGCCGTCCTCCCACCTCCGTCTTTCGTGCTCACTGCTCGCATCCTCACCATCCTGCATCAGAGTATCCTCAAGACCACGAGAAAAGTCTCGTACGCTGTCTTCCACATCTTTGATCATATTTTCATTATTCTCCCGTTCACTCTTAGCTTTTGAATTCTCCTCCTCCAAGCGTCTTGCAGCGGCACCGCTGTCATCTCCGCTGGCGGGAGCACCTTTACCTGTCAGAGCCGCAGAGCGTTGCTGCATCATTGCTTTCGCGCGCGCCTTGAGTCTATCTGCCTCTGTGACAGCCCCGCCGGGTCCAGTACCAACGATCGTGGAGGCGCTGCTGGGGTGGGCTTTTGCATCTTTCATACGGAATAATTCAATCTTGGCATCAGAAATGCTACGTTCTGTCTTTCTGACTTGAGACGCTAGTTCTGGGAGACGGTCTGTCAATCTCTGCAATTGGCGTTTCAAGGTCCTTCGTTCCGCGCTAGAATCAATGCTTCGCAGCGTTGCTTTGGGATGGCTATCGATGTCCTCTTGAATCCGCCGTATGCGTCGATAAAGGTCCTCGGCCTCTCGACGATCCCTTCGATCAAGAGCATCGTCTTCTTCCGCAGCGTTCTCATCCTTGAAGTCAATTGCGTCTAGCAATACCTGCTTTTCTCGGATCTTCTTACGCAGCTGTTCGATCGACAGATCATCACTTGATCTTTCGGAAGATGGTGATGTTGATTGAGCGGGTGAAGGAGTACGTCCATCACCACCAACCCTGCGGCGCGCACTCGATCTGTACCCGATATCATCATCGTTGTTTCGAAAGATGGTTGCATCCTTTCGTCCTGGCGTGATGCCGTTCGAATCGTTCCGGAATGAATGGTTCTTCAGATAGCTAACACCCGTTTTCTGCGGTTGAAGGAAGGAACCCGTACTTTTCCTGGTTTCGGCATCTTGTGAAAGTAGCGACTTGACAGTATCTATTGAATTCGTGAAGTTCCTTGTCGATGGAGGGACAAGCTCTGGTGGCAGCTGATTAGGCACGGGGTAGCCATTCAGCTTCCTGTAAATTAAATGCATAGCGACAGCGAACTCATCCATATCTAATCTTCCTTTATTACTAGGATCGGACAGAGTCCAAACCTTTTCGAGGTCGGCTTTAGGAAGTCCGCTTTGGCCCATGACCTCAATGGCAACATCGCCACCAATGAAGCCTTTGTTGAATCCATCCCAGGCCTTGAATAGCTGATCGTAAATCTTCTTCTCATCCTTGGTAACAGCCCACGGAACCGTAGCGCTTCCCGACAGTCCAGCCGTTGTATATCCTCCTTCACGGCCTGCTTGGGGCATCATACGCTGTTGTAGAGCATCAATATTTGGCAATCCTGAAGCCGGAGCGTTCACAAGCCCCCACTGCCCAGGGCGTCCCGTAGGCTGAGCATTAAGAGGCATTGACGGTTGGTTGCCAGTCTGCGCTGGAGAGAGATTCGAGCCATAACCCGTCGGCATTGGCGGCATGGGAGGCCTGGGACCCTGGTAACCCGTAGCTTGTGCGTTTTGCTGGTACCCTGTCTGCTGTTGCTGAAAGCTAGTCGGCTGTGGTGTGAAGCCGGTTTGCTGATTTCCAAAGCCCGTTGGTTGAGGTGGGATGTACTGCGCTGCGAAACCTGTTGGTTGAGATGCAATCTGCGACAGCAGCTGGCTGTTCGAAGCCTGAGGCTGAGGCTGCTGAATTACGGAGGCGGAACTTGCTGAGGTTGGAGCATTGAAATTGGGCGCATTGCTTCGAGGAGGCGCCACAGGACGATCGTCAGGCACGCCGAATGAAATGATATCCACCATACTAGAGACTTCGTTCATGATCTTTTCCGGCAAGCTTTGCGGTAATTCTTTTCCTACAAGCTTCAAATTGCAAAGGTACATGGCTAGAGCGAACTCCGGAAAGAGGAGCTGACCCGACTTCGTTGTATCCGAGAGAGTCCTAGAAATTGTCAATTGTTGGACACCAGGATCTCATGCACGTCGTACCATATCTTCATAAGATCAGTTCCGGGAAGTTTCGATCGGATCAGCAAGTCTTTGACCTTCTCGCCTATGTTTTTTTAGTTGTAGCAGCGACCTCTTCCTTGGCTGCTTACCATCTAAAGCTTGTCCATCACCTACTGCCGACTTGAATAGCTGTTCAAACTTCGCCTGATCCGTGGCGGTCAAATATGATAGCCGAATCTTGGGTATTTTTGTGCTTGATGCGGTAACTCGGGGCGCAGAAGGTTGCGATGCAGGCGTTGAGGAGAAAGACTGGGCTATTTGGGAGGAGGTTTGACCTGTCTTCTGCGGAGTAAATTGCTGCTGAGGAGGCTGTCCCGTCTGAAAAGACTGTTGTTGAGGAAGCTGGTTCTGGGAAGGCTGTTGGTTTTGCGTAGGGTATCCGGTGTACTGTGGCTGTTGTTGCGAAGCTTGGAAGCTTTGCTGCTGTCCCGGACCTGGGTAGCTTGTATGTTGAGGTTGGAGCTGAGCTGCACCAAAGCCAGTAGGCTGAGGCGCATTGTAGCCAAGCTGTTGAGTACTGTTTGGTTGCTGCTGGCCTTGCTGGGGGTAAGACTGTCCATACTGGGGAGGGGCTGGACGGGCGCTGTTGCCCCCTCCCAGGTAGGAACTTGATGCTGAATACATGAGTTATCGGTACAGACAAAGGAAAAAGATGTAGAGCTGGGATGTGAGGGAGTCTGAGACCATTATCTAAGCGTGAGGAACTGACGGTGTTTTGGAACTCTTGGGCGCTACTCCTACTCGGCTAACTTGCACGTATGGGATTTGCCTCTTCAGGGTGTCAGGCTGCCAAGTAACAACAAATAAGGTCGTCCAGCAGGCCAGGTGCCAGATAAACTGACAGTTGAAAGTGAACAATTCCTTAAGGCTCTGGTAAACTAAATTCAAGGAGCTTCTTGTGCTGTTTAACTTCCTTCCCGAAGCAGTTTGATCGTGCGGACAACACTATTCGAGGTTGATACCCAAATTTCCACTCCCATTCACACTATGAGTATTGAATCATGGCATGAATGTTTTCATGACAGCGTTTTGCTTCTGGTATCTGGTCTGATCTTATTCCAGGGTTCGGCTCCTAGCTTCATGCCGTTTTCCGCCAACGCCTGACGCCATCTTCGTCGCTATGCAAATTGCTGCGCCTTTTGTGAATCTGACCTATCATTTCCCCGCCCTTTTATCGTCCTTCTTCTCATCCGCCTTAGCTCCGTCCCCTACCATTTTCCTCAATTCGAATTCTTTGGTGAACTCGCGGCTTAGAATGCTCAGGTCGTTGACCAGATCTTTGCAGCATTGCATTAGAGCGGCGCGGGGGCTGAGGGTGCCATCAGTCTGAACTCGGAGTTCAAATTTACTTATGAGGCGAGGAGTGTTAGCAGAGAGTTTCAGGCACCCGGAAGATTTGCGTGGGAAATGGCTTTACCTGACAAGTGGATGAGGCACTTTGTAGCCGGCAAATTTGACGTGTGGCGATTGTAGAAGTCGCGAGCGGAGAAGATTACCGAGAGTATGATCTTCCTTGTTGAAAGTGAAGATCGATGATGAGGGAATACCTGAGTGGACGAAGCATCATATGTTAGCAAAGGGAAGGAACGCTCTGCAAAGTTGTCTAGGGATGTAATATGGAGAAAGATCTGGGGAATCGATTGTGAGGTATGGAGATGGTCTGGAAATCGAACTCACGTGTATCTGCCTCTTCGGTGACCTTCTTCTCGCCGTCACCTAATAGAAAAAGTTCGAACCTAGGCTGCGTGTTATCCTCTGCTGTAGGTCTTGACTCGCGTCTGTAGCCTGCGTTGCCTGCGTTGGGATTCATGCTTGACATGTGCAATGAAGCTGACCTCATATGCGAGTGTACAGATGTGTGCTGGGTAGTGCTTAAGTTTGTAGTGTATGGACGAGTCACATAGTCACTCGTAGGAGCAATGTAGTCGGCCGAAAATGTAGGGCTTAGGCCACCACGAGAGTGTTGAGATGCCATGACTCAGGTCATAAGGCACGTGATCGATAGATATGTGAGGAAAATGCGTGAAGATCAAGCAAAATCAGAGGAAGGACTGGAAAGTGAATTTGAGTGCACAAAGTGAATGATGCATCAAAGCTAACGCACTTGGATGATGGCGACTAATCGTATACATGCCATAACATGTTGTGAGTTGGGTGGCCTATGAAGACTTGCCAACCATAGTTCCCATTACGAATTTGACATTTTTGGAATTTTAAAGGCCTGCATGGCCATCTTGATGTTCTTTACGACTGCGACAAGATGCCAAATCATATGGAGAACTACATTCAAAAGCAGACATACCTGTCTGGGGCATTCGCCATTTTCCCAAGTCCTGTCTCCTTGAATACTGCTGAGTCTCTTGCTGTCTGTAGTTGAACCCAAACTTGTACAACACTTTTCCTGCTTCACAATGCCTTGCACTGCAGGAAATTTTCTCGTGAGGCTTTCTTCGATATATTGGTTGTGTAGATTTGTAACTAAGAGCAATTTAAGCAAAATAAAATATGCGATACTATTGAAGATGGTAAGAGGTACAACTGCTTTCGACAACCATTGCGCCAAGACGTAGACTAGGGAGGTTTGATTGGTGCTCGCAGCGGAATGGACCGCACTCAGTCGTTCTTCTGCCACCCCTGCCAATTTATGAGTTGCAAAACCAACGAGATTGCTTGGCAAAATTGATTGCGCGCCATCTCTATTTTTTTGATAGCCAGCCCCACCAAACGTACTTCTCAACAATTACACCAGTCTCTACGGAGGTCGGCACCAAAAGTCCTGGACATGCCAAGACAAGGGTCCAGGTAGGGCTGAGTGCTTGGCATACTTCCAAATTTCATGGATAGCATCATTATTCTTTATTTTAATGAGTACCAGTGCTCTATATAATAGCGACGTAGTATATATATAATATATGCTGGGGCGCGGGCTACCCAGTAGTGAAAAGCTAGCCAAGCATTATGGGAACACTGAGAACATCGCTATAATTGAATATATTTACGGTACTACATTTAATTAATTCTCCGAATCCTCTCTATAACGATATCTAAGAAATAGATTATATCGTCGATTAATTTTAGAATATATAAGATTCTCTATAATCTTATAATCACCGTATCGAATTATAATAGATATCGTCGAGTAGATATATATATTATAATTAAATATTAATCGTTCTAAGAAGGTCAAACGAGACTCGCTCTGTAC
The DNA here is from genome assembly GCF_014066305.1 of Letharia columbiana. Taxonomy (NCBI): domain Eukaryota; kingdom Fungi; phylum Ascomycota; class Lecanoromycetes; order Lecanorales; family Parmeliaceae; genus Letharia; species Letharia columbiana. Next base: position 93,141 of record NW_023501127.1, on the reverse strand, counting down.
CTAATAGTATATATCCTCAAGAGCGTCAAATAACTGCTGCTCGTCATATATCCCGTTGTCGTCCTCGTCGTTGTCGTTCTCGTTGTTCTTATCTTTACTCGTAGTAACGATATCGATAATATCGTTACATAGCTTTAGAACAGTGTTATGTTCGTAGAGAATCCGAGCATTTTCTAACTAGTCTACCGTACCTCGAAGCTCTCTATCTCGCTATTTTTATTGAATATAAATAAGATTCTTATAGTCTTCTTAAGTGAGGAGACTATAATCTCGATGTAAATCTTATACGTTAAAGATTAAACGTTATATAAGATCTTAATAGCGAAATTTAAGATTATTATATCGATGAGAAGAATTAGAGAGATATATAGTAGACGATTTATTAAAGCCTTCGAATATATATTAAAAAGATTTATAAGATATTATAGACTAAGATTAATAGCGTATTATTATATTATAGAGTATAAGATATTATAAACTAAGGTTAATAGTATATTATTATATTATAGAGTATAAGATCTCGACGTTATTATAGATTTTATTAATTTCTTTAAAATTATAGCTAATTTTAAAAGCGTAATTAAGAGAGAGTATACTTATTTTTCTATTATTAACGCTTTTTTTAATAACGATATATAGTATATATAATAGTAGAAGAAGAGGTACTATAATCGAAAAGAGTTAACTAAGATATAATTTATAGAGATAGAATTCTTTTAGAGAAGAAATAGAGAGAGACGGAGATAAAGTTAAGATTATTAATAAAATTTAATATTCGTAGCTAAGAAATTTAGTTACTTCTCGAATAAGTATCTAGCTTTCTCGATTTAGATCTTAATAGTACTTTTTAAAACTTGTCGATAGGAAGAAAGCTAGCTTTTTAATAAAGTATATATATACGAAGTATAAATCTACGAAGTATATATATAATAGCGATATTAATAGAATATATAATAGTAATAATAGTAATAATATTAAAGTATTAATTATAGCGTAAAGAAATAGAGAAAGAGTATAAAGACTTTTAATATATAAGTCTTATTTATATAATAATATGTGCTAGGACGCGGGCTTTTTAATAGTGAAAAGCTTATCGAGTAATGTTTATAATTGGATAATGAGAATAACTAGGCTTTAAGAATCTTAATATACTAACATTAGCGTATAGAGATAATTCGTTAAATTTAATAGAGTTATTACTAGTATTCTTTATATTAAAGCTACTACTAGCTATCTTTCTTCGCTATTTTAGTTTATAAACTATATGTAATATAGTAAAATAATAATATATTTATTTATATAGTAGTCTTTAGATAGATTTATATAATAGTTAATTAAGTTAATTAAGTCTCTTAAAGAATAAATTACTTAATATAGAGAGCGGGATAGATATTTAAACTTTATTATTTTATAGAAAGACCCTTATTAATAAATCTATATTATATACGATTAGACTACTAAATTTTATATATATTTATTAAGATTCTTAAAGCTTAGTTATTCTCGTTATTCGATTATAAATATTATTAATTTTTAACTAATTTTAATTCTTAGAAAGATCCTCTAAAACTTCTCAGATCCTTCGAGAACTCTTTAAGAGCTCTTTAAGAGCTTTTATCGAGAGGCTATTAAAGTAAACTTAAAATCTAATTATTTTAATAATATTTAATTAATTTTATATTTACTTTAATAGTTTCTTAATAGAAGCTCTCGAAGAGCCCTTAAAGAGTTTCGAAGAGTTTAAAAAATTTTAAAAGATTTAACTCTGAGAATCGAGAGAGACGTCGAGAGAGACGTTATAATTTATTTAATATACTTAAGAAAAGACTCTCTAAAACCCCTCTAATCGTAGTTCGACTATTCGCTTCGCTTATAGTAGTTTATAACTTAAAGACGTACTAGTCTCAAAGACGCGTTTTTTCGCGATTTAATACTCTATATTATAATTTACTATTATTTTACTATATTATATCTATATCTTATTCTAAGTAAGAGAAACTTATCTAGAAGACTATTAATAAGTATAAGAATAATTATTTTCGCAGCGCTATAGCGGCCGTAGAGTATTATAGTCTTAAACCGCGATAAGTATAAAGATAACTTCGAGAATAAGCTTTTAAAAGTACTTGAATACTTATCTATATATATCTTATTATAACTTAAGAATAATCGCTATATAACTATATTAATCGTTTAAATAATATCGAGTATTTATTTCGATTAAATTATATTTAGAGTACTACTAAGTATATTTTAAAAATCGCTTTAAATTTATATTATTTCTCTAAATTACTTAATAAAGATTAGACTATATAATTTATAAAATAATATCTTAAATATTATAAATAAAAGTAAAAATCTCTTAATATCGAGCGTAAGAATATATATAATATTAAGAGTATACGTATAGCGTATAAGAAATTTCGATAGAGCTATAAAGAGAAAGGTATATAATATTAGAATATTTAAAATATAAATAAGACTAGCTTTTAAATTAACTATAAAATCGTTTATTATATTATTATTTTAAATAAAAGTAAGTCTCTATAATTCGTAGATCTAGATAATTGTAATTATATTACGTTTATAGAATATATTAACGCCGAAGATTAAAGTATATCTTTATTCGTAATTCTAAAAGATACTTATATTCTATATAAATAAGATAAAAATAACTTATCTTCGAATACTATATTAGCTATTTTATCTATTAGATATTTAAATAACTAATTAATATATAACTAGCTATTATATTTTTATATATTTTCTTATTATCATTAAGTAAAAGAATAGAAGATCTTAATTCTAGACGACTTCGAATTCTATTATATTTATAAATTTTATATATTTATCTAATAATTAAAGATCGACTTATTTATATTTCTCTTATATTCTATATATATTATATAGCTATTAAATATAGAATACTTTTAATTATTTAAATATTATTATACGAAGATTATAAATTCGATTATATATCTTAAAGATAGCGATTTTAATAGACTTAACTTTCTTATAATATTTAATTAAATAAAAACTTAAATCTTTATACTTAATATTATATATTTAATCTTTTAAAAAACTAATTTTATATCTTATAATTCTAAAGTAATATTTACTAATCGGAAAGGTATAATATATTCTATAAAATATTTCATATCAAGTAATATTATATCGTATCCGAATATAATATAAATAGGGTCGGATATACTGGCCGGAAAGGTATGGTATATCCCATGGGATATTCCATACCAAGTGATACCACACCATACCCGGGTATGGTGTGGGCAGGGTCGGATACCATACCATTTTTCTGGTATGGGTTCGGGATCTTGGCGGGATATCCCACGGTATGGTATATCTGTGGTATTATACCATGGAATGGTATATGTATGGGATATCCCGACTGGGATTTCTATATTTAGAAGTATAAGTAGCTATTCTAGTCATCATTCTGGTCAACCATGGCTGCCACTACCATGGCTGCCACTACCATGGCTGCCACTACCATGGCTGCCACTACCATGGCTGCCACTACCATGGCTACCTACCATGGCTACCACTCACTACCATGGCTACCTATCATGGCTGCCCCCTACCATGGCTATGGCTACCTATCATGGCTACCCCCTATCATGGCTACCCTTACCATGGCTACTACATGATAGTAGGCTATTTCAATAATAAATAGTGATAGCTATGATAGTGGTAGCCATAGTAGTGATAGCTGTTAAAATGTCAGGTATGTGATATATAGAACGGACGGATCAATTCTCTAAAACCTCTCCGGGGCCAGGTCCTAAATATAGTATAAAATCAGGTGGCTGAAAAACATGGTGGCTGGGATGCGCGGGAGCTATATTTCGATGGTAGGCATAGTAGTGGTAGCCATGATAGTGGCAGCCATGATAGTGGCAGCCATAGTAGGTAGCCATGATAGTGGTAGCCATGGTAGTGGCAGCCATGGTAGTGGCAGCCATGGTAGTGGCAGCCATGGTTGACCAGAATGATGACTAGAATAGCTACTTATACTTCTAAATATAGAAATCCCAGTCGGGATATCCCATACATATACCATTCCATGGTATAATACCACAGATATACCATACCGTGGGATATCCCGCCAAGATCCCATACCATACCAGGTATGGGATCATGCAAATCTCAATAACCCATACCATACCAGAGTATGGTATGGCAGGTCAATATCCCATACCATACCATACCTTTCCGGCCAGTAGTCGGATACTATACCATTTTTCTAATATGAATTCGAAATCTTAGCGGGATATTCTACGATATAATATATTTATAATATTATATTATAAAATAATATATATATAAGATATCTCGATTGAGATTTCTATATTTATAGAATAATTCGATTAAGATATATAGAATATATTTATTCTTCTTTATTAAGAGAGAGGAAATATAAAGAGTAATCTAATATAGCTATTTATCTTCTTATTAATAGTAATAATTAAAATAATAATTAGAACTATAAGCGTCTCTATTCTTCTTCTTAAAATTATAATATAAAAGAATATTCTAAATTTTAAATCTTTAAATATTATAAGAATAAAATTCTATAATTATCTTTATTTATATATTTATCTTAACGCGTTAAATAAGCTTAATAAACTTTATATTTATTCTTCTTTTAAATCCTCCATCACTCTTCTATTCTACTCTACCGCGATTCTTTTAAGTATCTTAAATTTATCTTTATCTAATTAAACTTATTAATTATTTATAGATAAATTCGCTTTTTAAATTATCTTAGATCTCTTTATTAAGATTAAATCTATTATTATTAATTCTCTCTAATTATAAGCTCGTTAATTATTTCTCTATATATTATAGAGTATTAATAATATATCTTAATAAATTTATAAATATTAAATTTATCAAAATACTTTTTATAAGCTTATTATCTTTATTAATATAATTATTATAAATATTAATTAAGTTTTTATATAAAGTATTATTAACTCTTTTAATTTAATTCGATATATTAAGATCTTCTTTAAGATTAAATCTAGTCTATTTAAGCTCGTTTTCTTAATATTTTATATAAAAAATTATTATTAGAGTATAGAATATCGCTAATAAATAATATTTTTAAGTACTATAATATCTTTTAGTTATTAAAAAATATCACTTATACGTAATAGCCCTCGCGAGAGAATAAAGAATATTACGAGCTATTCGAGTAACTATAATATATTTAGACTCTAATTTCTTTTATTATTCTAGAATTAAAAGATTCGCTAGATTATTAAAAAAAGCTTTATAAAAATTAGAGATAAGATTATAACTAGAATAATAATTAGAAGACTTATTATTTCGTTTATACTACTAAAGCTAATTATATTTATTCTTATTATTTAAATTTTTAATCTCGAATTTTATTACTTAATTAAGCGTATTTTTATTTAATTAATTTATTCGCTTAACTCTTTATAATTAACTACTTATATTAATATTTTAATAATTTTAAAATATTCTTTTAAGCGCTTTCTAGTAGATCTTCGCTTATAACTTCTTTTTAATATTAATCTTTTAATTCGATTTCTTTAACTTTATATTATTATAACTTAAATATAGAAATATAACTTATTTATATAAATAGCTTAAATTTAATTAAGTTCGACTATAATAGATAATTAATTTCTTATAAGCCGTCTTAAGAGTTTTAAGAAATTCTTTTTTTTTAGAAATTCTCTTTCTTTTTAATTTTTCAAGCTTTTTATTTATATAGTTAAATAAATAATTATAAATATTAAAGATATAATAAATTATAATCTTCTTTCCTCTACTTATTAACTTTATAAATTTATAAAAAGATTTAATAAACTAAATTAAATATTAAATTTATTAGAAATTAATTAAAAATTATTTAAACGTCTAGATTATAATTTCTATTTATAATTATTTTTTATTATTTAATCTTAAATAAGTAGTTAATCTATTTTTTAAGAAGTGTATAATATCGATATAAAGAAGTAAAACGCGAATTAATATCTAATAAATTAAATCTTAATAAGTCTTAATATTCTAAAAGAGCTTAAAAAGATATTTCTAATAATATTACTTCTTTTTAGAAAATTAATATTTATCTAATATTAAAACGTTTTTATCTTAAAGTTATTTAGCTTATAATATAAAAAAGACTTCTTTATATTAATCGCTAGTATTAATATATATAATAATTTTTTAAATCTTAATATAATTAATAATATAATAATTAGAATAATAATAAGAAATATTATATTTTTATTAGAGTTATCGATAAATTAACTATACTTATTTAAACTTAATTCTTATCTTCTTTATTACTCTAGCTTCTCTAAAATTTCTTATTTATTAAAATAACTCTAATATTATCTAAAAGTTCTTTTAAGATTAATTAAATAATATACGCTATATAGAGAATATATTATAAATAATTTAAAAACTTAAATTCTCTAATATTAAGCGAGTTATTTACTATAGAAATAGAAAGATAAATAATTAAATCTTCGAAGAGTATATTATTATTACTAATATTATTAGTTATAAATTTAAATATATAAAATTAAATCTTATATTCTATAAGAATTAAATTAATAATACTTATAAGTTTCTAATTAGTATATTTATCTTCGATATATTTAAAATTTATAAGAATCTTATATTATTACTAGTTAATATTAATAAAAAAGATTAGAATTATTATAAATAATTAATAATTATAAGATAATTAATAATTTAGAGTTAGAGAGACTTTAGTATTATTAATTAATAAATTCTTTAATAATTTTATCTCTAGCTTTATAGCTTTTCTTATTAATTAATTCTTTATAATAAATATTAATTTTAATTATATATTAGAGTTAAGATAGTATAAGAGTTATAATATTTTAGAATTATTAATAATTATAAATAAAATATTAATATTTATAATTTAGCGATAAAATTATTCTAAGAAGTCTTTATATATAAGCTTTTAGTCTTCTAATATTATAAGAGAATTTTAATATTATTTTTTCTAGAGTAAATAGTAAGCTAGATATTCTATTTATTATTTTATTTATTAATAATCTATATCGTCTAATTTAGAAATATATCTAATTTTTATAATTATTAATTAAATTCGTTTATTATAAATTATTTAAATTAGATTTCTTAATATATTTCTTAAACTTAATATATACTATTATATCGCTTATTTTATAATCTATAAATAAGTAAATTAGAATTTTATCGTAGTAATAATAAATAATATATAACTCCCCGAAATCGACGAGCGTATATTCGTTAAATTATATTTATTTCTAGAATTTTCTAATTTCTAAGCTCTAATAAATAGACTAATAATCGCTATTAGATTTAAATTAATTCTATATAATTTATACTATCTTTATCTATTACTATATTTATTATTTTTTATTATTAATATTAAAAAGAAAGTAAGATTTATTATTATCTTTATATCGAAATATATTTATTAATATCTTATATTAAGTATTATTAGTTAAAAAAGTCGAGCTTACGCTAAATAAAGATCTAATTAATATCTTAAGATTAAGATATTTAAAGAGAAATTAAAAGAGATATATAAATAAATAAAATATTAGAAATAAAATAAGATTAATATTTAATATATAAATTCTATCTTCTTACTATAATAGAAACTTATATCGCTTTAATAATATATTATTATATTATTTTTAATATTTTAAATTAAAGATTAATTTTTTCTAATTAGCGTTATAATTAGCGGCTATATATTTAAAAGTATATAATAATATTAATATAAAATTAATATTTAACTTAATTAATTTAAAACTCTAATTAGTTTAGCTATTAACGCTTTTCTACTTAATATAATATATACTTAATTCGCTTTAATACTACTTATTCGTTATTATATTATTTTAAATATTAAAATTAGAAATTATATCTTTTTAATTAATATTCTAGTCGCTAGCTATATTAATAAGAGTATATATTAATATCTTAAAACTATTAAATAAATTTTATTAGATATTAATATAAAATTAAAATTTAATTTAAACGCTTTAATAATTTAATTAGCTAAATTAATTACTATCTAAATCTTCTATATATAAAAATTAAATCTTTTATCGCGCTAAGACTATTTTTAAGCTTTAAAATTTTTCTTATTAATATAGCTCTCTTCTATTTAAGTAATATTATAATATCTTTTATTTAAATATTAAAATATTAAAGTATTATATTCTTCGCTTTTAATTAAGTAATATTATCTTTAAGCTAATATCTTTAATCTTATAAAAATAATAATTAGTTCGTTATAGACGAAGGCGAAAAAGAAATAATATCTCTTTCTATCTTTAAAATAAAAGAAGAGAAGAAAATAAATAGATTAATCGTAAGCTATAAACGACTCGACGTCTAAGAATAATAAATTAATAAAGTTATAATATTAAAATAAAGAGCTTTTTTTATAATTAATAAATATAAGATTAAATAGAAATTAATTAGATTAATAAGATTATCTTTAATAAGTATATCGCGTATATAAAGAATATCGAAATATATAGAATATATATAAAATATAAGAGGAGGCGTATATATATAGCTGTAAATATCTAAAGTATATTTGAAATATAGAAAAAAGCGCTTATATATAACTCTATAATATATATTAATAAAAAAGAAATTAATCTCTTTTTCTAGTTAGCTTTCTAATTAACGTTTAAACTTAATTTATCTTTAAATAGTATTTTATTTTAATAAGATTTTAATTATATAATATTAATTAGCTCGATAATAAATACTTAGTATTATTCTTTTCTAATCTACTTTCTTTTTTAAAAATTCTTTTTATTATTATAGTATTTATATTATAATATACTTATTTATTATAATACTATTTATATTTAAAGAAGTAAAATTATTTTCTTTATACTCTATAATTAAATTAAATTAATAATATTATTTTTATAAAATAAGTATATACTTAATAGCGCTATATCTTTTAATATAATAATTAATTATAATACTAAGTATAATTTATTAATATATAATATTATTATTTATTAAAGTTATTAATTCGATAATTATAAAAGCTTAGAAAATTCTTAATAATTTATTAACTATTAATCTAGACTTATTTAAATTATTAAAGGAAGTAAAAATAAGACTTCGCAAAGGCGAAGATTAAAAGATTATATGCGAAGTTTAAGAAGTATAGCTATAAATAAGAAAAGTGCGTAATTATATTAATTATATATATCTAAATTAAATAGTAAATTAATTATACGCGTTAATTAAATTATTACTAATTAGACTTTAAAGCTTATATATTAAAGAAAATTCGCGAATTATAAAAATTAACGAACTTAATTATTTCTTAGATCGTATTCGCTTAAGTAATAAAGAAGATCTTGATTTATATAGCTCTAAATTTAATTAATTCGCTTCGAATTTAAATCTCTATATTAAGCGCACTTTAAGAAGCTATAGAAATAAAATTAGCGAGCGATTTTAATAATATAACTTACTCTTTAATAATTATAAATAAAGAAAATTACTAATTAATATTTAGCGACTTAATTATATATATTTTATATAAAAAGAATTACTTTATAATTAAAAGATATATAGCTTTTTAGATAATTATAATAAGATATAAGTTTATAAGTAATAATATAATATTATTAAAGTCTAGACGTAGTTTTTATAAAAAGAAAATATATAATAAATAAAAGAAAAACTATTCTAAATTAAGAATAAGATATTCTAATTATTATTCTATTTATTACGCTTAATTAATAATATTTAGCTATTATACTTAATCTAATAACTTTATATATTTTATATTTATAAAATAAAACTCTTTAAATCGATTTAAATATAGATATATATTTATAAAAATATTACTACTTTAATAAAAGAGGCTTCTCGTTCTAAAATCTATATTAAATTAAAGATTATATTTCTATATTTAATAGCTTTAATTTCTATAGTTACTATTAATATCGCGATTAAATTTATATAATAATAGTATATCTTTCTTATTAACGAGTATTTCTATATTCGATAACTTTAATTTCTATAATTACTATTATTATTAGAGATACTATATAAGAAGTATATATATACTTCTAAAAAGAAGTTTTACGAAGAAGGAAAAGGTGTAACTTAATTCTAATTGGAATTAATTAATTAATTCTCTAAGCTATAAACGAAAGAGAAGAAAGAAAGCGATATACTAAGTTACGCTAGTTAGATATCTTACGCTATATTAAGATTAAAGAAAGTTCTAAAAGAAAGAAAGCGATATACTAGGAATATAATAGTTACTCTCCTTCTTAAAAAGCTATATTATTCTTAAGCTTTTTCTTCTCTTATAAAGATTTAACGTAAAGATATAGCTTTTTTTATATCTTATAAAGATCTAGACGTAAAGATATAGAAAAGAAAATATTTAATCTAAGCTAGGCTAGAAAGATATAGAGCGTTTTTAATTAAGCGCTTTCTTTAGTTGTAGAATTAAGAATAAAGAAGTATAGAGAAAAGATATGCGTGTTCTACTCTTTATACCTAAGATAAGAAAGATATATACTTTTTTTAAGAGACGTGAAAGTATCGCGGTAAGGCCGAGATAGAGAAAGAAAAGCGTATTAGATCTAAGATATATACTATATCTCAGTCGTAGTATTAGAAATAAAAAAGTAGATTCGATCGAATCTAAGATAGAGAAAGAAAGATATATTAAATCTATATCTCAGTCGAAGGGAAAGCGTGGAAGTATTTAACATGAAGGTATCTCGATAAGTAAGCTAGATCGAAAAGGTATAAAGCGTCTTCTTCGCTTAAGCGCTTTCTTTAATTATAGAATTAAAAGCGGAAAGTTCTTTCTTCTACTCTTTAAATTCTATAAAAGACTTTTTATTATCAATATAAAGAAATACTAAGACGGCTAAGTCTAGATATTTCTTAGCGAAGATCTCTTACATTTTATTTAAGATATCGAGAATCTTATCGAGTAATAGTTTATTAATATTCTAATATTTCTTAATACTCTTAATATTAACTTTCTTATCTTTAATTTACTTATTATTTTAATTTAGAAAAGATGAAAGTTTTATAACGCCTCTAATAAGTTTTATCGCGCTCTTATATTAAGCTAAGAGTGGAGTAATTATTTTATAAATTCTTTTTATCGCCGTTAAAAGTGTTATTAGTTTTTCTTATATTCTTAAAAGAGTATTCTTTAATAAGTTAATCTTCTTCTTTATATATACGTAATTATTATAAGTATCTACTTTCTTAACTTTCAACTTAGAATTAAAATCCTTAAAGATAAATGGCTGATAAGTCGGTTTCTTCTTAATTACGACGTTATTACTTAAATTCTCGACTTTCGACTTCTTAGAGTTCAGCTTCTCGGCGATTTTTCTTAAGAATTTAGCTTTAATCGTAGTATTTTCTACTTTAAACCTCGTCTTATATATTAAGACTTCGTTCTTCTTAAGTCATTTAGTATTAGCGTCGAACGACGATATTATTCATTTCTTAATCTCTAATAAAATATCTCTAATCTTCTTTAAGGGATTCGTTTTCTTTATAGCAATTTTCTTAATCTTCTCGAAGTTATATCTAGAGTTCTAAATAAAGTAAAGATACTCTTAATAAAGATTATAGTTATTATACTTCGTAATTTTAATATAATTATTAATATCTTAAAAGTAGTTATATTCTTTTCCTTTATCTTTATATAATTACTAGATTTTAAATATAACCTTATAATACTACTTAATTCTCTTATTATCTTTTATATCTATTTTTACTAACTAGCCTTTTATAATATAATTCTAATATAAATATTTATTTATAAAGATCTAAGACTAATATTAATATCGCTGAAATTTAGTAAAGTCTCGCGTTTTTACTATCTTAGCGATCTAAGCATCTAAAAGATTTATATAGCGAGAAGAAGTATTAATATCTTTAGATATTTCCTTAATAGAAATAGTCTTATCTTAGTAATAGTCTTTATTTTTAGATAAACCTTCGATTTAACGTAAAATTAGCTTAGATTTTAAGATAAGAGATATTCTTAAGTAACGAGCTACGAAATTAAGAAAGTTATTTAAATTTTCGTAGTGAAGATTTAATAGATACGAGAAAAAGCCTCGCTATAAATAGAGACGATAAGAATTCTAATCATAAAATATATTTATTCATTTTAGTTTATTCTTAAATTTATAAAAGTAATTTAGATGAATTTAAAAAGAATAGTTAAGAATATATTATAATAAGCTTTTATAATATTACTATTTTAAGAGTAAATCTTCTTTTACTTTAAGTTAAATGTAATTAATTATTTTATAAAGATCTATAATACTCGATCGAAAGAATTTAAATTATTTAGATATACGTTCGATTTAGCCCTAGAGAATTAGTTTTAGAGTCTTAAAATTCGCTATAATATAAGTTATTAAGATTTATAAAATCTTATATCTAATATAATATAAAATCTTAACGATATATATTACGATATAATATATCTGTATAATTATATTATAATATAATATATATATAAATATCTTAATTAAGATTTCTATATTTAGAAGTAGTTATTCTAATTATTATTCTAATTAATAATTACGCTAAATTAATAAGATATAAAATTAAATATAATTATATTTTATTACTTTATATATATAAAAGAAAGCGAGCTATATCTACTAATAATAAGAAAAGCTTATCTTTCTCTAATATTAGCTATACGAAATCCGTCGATACTTTATAATTAAAGTTATCGACGATGATTTTATACGTCTATTACGTATTTTCGATATCGCTATCTAATATAAAATTATATATATTATAATTATAGTCTTTTTATTAAATCGTCGATTTAGAAAAGTTAATATATTTCTTAGTATTCTCTTAAAAGTATTATAGCTTAATATAATAAGCTATATTTCTTTAAGCTATCTTCTCGCGATATATAAAAAAAAGATTAGATATAGAAAGTATATAAAAGTATATTTAATAATTCTAGAATAAATTAACGATATCTATAATAATAATTAGAATTAAGAATTAGATATATTTAAATAAGAGATAACTTTATATTACTTATATAATAGCGATAATAATAATTAAAATTAAAATATTAATTTAGAATAATAGCGTAGCTTTTATAGTAAGCTTTTTATTATTATACGCTAGATTAATTATATATAAATAAAGATTTATAATTTTATCTTTTAGATATAATCGCGTTTAATATTTTAAGATTTTTATAATAGCTTAATACTTATTAATTAGCGCGTTAATATTATTATATTTAAACTATAATAGCGCTTATTATTAAATTCTATATTACGCTCTTAAGTAGCTTAAAAAATAGAATTTACTTAATTATTAGCGCGTATAATAGAAATTATTCTTAATACTTATATCTTATTTAGCTTCGATATTATTTATTTTCTTCTAATTCGAGCTTTTATCTTTATTTATATATATAATAATTTACGCGATAAGCGAAAACTTTAAACTTCTTCGTAATTACGCTCACGTATTTTTTTATATAATATTATTAAAATATAAGTTTACTAGAATAATAATTAGAACTAGAAATTATTTATTATTTATTTATTATATTTTATCTAATTTATTTAAAAGCTTACTTTTATTATAATAACGATATATTAATATATTTAATTTTATACTTTTTAATAATTATAGCGTAGTTAATAGCTAAGATATTAACTTTCTTTACTTTTTTAATTAGTTTCTTCTTAAATATAAATATATTTATTCGCTATCGCGATCTCTTAATATTTTTATTTTAATTAAGCTTATTCTTTACTTTTTATTTTAATTAAAAGCTTAATTATCGTCTAATTAATCTATATTAAAAATTCTTTAATATCGCTATTATTATTAATATTTAATATTTATTATAATAAATTATTAGACTTAATCTTTTCTACTTTAATTATTATAAAAAGATAAATTAATAAATATATATAAAAGAATTAAAGGGCTTATATAAATATCTATAAATATTAAGCTATTCTTAATTTTAATTAAAGCTTATTTTATTAAAAAGTGCGTTAATTCTAATAAGTATCGATATTAGAAATAAAGAGAATATATATTATACGCTATTTTAAATATATTATTATAGAGTTTAATTTAAAGAATAATTATTTCTATAAAGATAATAAGACTTAAAGATAAGAAAGTAAGAATAAAATATATGAAAAATTTTAATAAGTTATAATAGTTTAATATTAGCTAAATTAGATAAAGATAATTACTTATTAACTCGCTCTTTTAAATCTTTTATCTTTTAATCTATATAAATTATAATAATAATTATAATTATTATAAAAGTAATTAAGATTATATTAGATAATAGTACTTAATAAATATAATTCGCTTAAATTTAAATCTTTAAAATTAAAGAGAAAGCGTTTTATTAATATTTAATTTAAGCTAGATAATTTAAAGTAATTTAAAAATTTAATATACGCGATAGATATCTAAGCTTTTCTTCCCCCCTTCTTTCTCTCTAAGACTTTCTTTTTTATATTAACTCTTCTTATTATTAAACTATCTTCTTTATATATTAAACTTCTATTTAAATAATCTAATATTATTATAGCGATATTAAAAGTATAATATAGTTATTAAATTATATATTTATTCTTTATTTTTTAATAACTTTAAATTAATATATAGATAAATCGCGTAAAGAGCTTAATTTATATACGCTTAATTTATTATTAATAGCTCTTCGAAAAAACTAATATTATTTTAGAGTATTAGATATAGTGTTAAAATAAAGAGTTTACTAGATATTATTATCGCTTTTATTATTATCGCCTTTACTTTAATAAATATTATCTCTATTTTAATAGATATTATCTTTATTTTAATAATATTAAAGCGTTAATAAAAACTTAGATAATATATTCTTTTAATTATTATTATATTTATTATATATAACTAACGCGAGCTATAGCTTAAGCTTTACGCGAGATTTATTATTATTAAAAATTAATTAATTTTATAATTTTAAAGCTTCTTCTTTTAGCTTTAATTCGTTAAATTATACTTAATTAAAATTTATTAAAGCGCTATTATATTTAAAGATTTATTTTTAAAGTATTATATAAGATAATAGAAGTCTTTCTAATTCGTTAGTTTAAGAGTAAATCTTTTATTATTACGCTTTATAATTAGCTCTAATAATTTCTATTTAAATAAATATTTATCTTTATATAATATATAAAAAGCGAGTTATATTATAGAAAAAGAATTTAAATCTTATAATTATCTTAGCTAAGTCGTTTAAATTAAAGATAAAAATATATTTATCTTTATATAATTTAGTTATTAAATTAATTAATTATTATAAATATAATTATAAAATATAATTATATATTATTAATTATTTAAGTAATTATAAAAAGTATAAAAGAAATAAAATTATATAATTAAGTATTTATAAACTTTTCTCTTCTAAGTATTTATTTTAATTTAGAGTTTAATCGCTATTTAATTAAAAAAAAGATAAGATATAAAAAGTATATAAAAGTAGATTTAATAATTCTAGAACGAATTAACGATATTTATAATAATAATTAGAATTAAAAATTAGATATATTTAAATAAAAGATAGCTTTATATTATTTATATAATAGTAAGAGTAATAATTAAGATTAAAGTATTAACTTAGATAGCGTAGCTTTTATAATAAACTTTTTATTATTATATATTAAATTAATTATATATTAATAAAGATTTATAATTTTATCTTTTAAATATAATTATATTTAATATTTTAAGATTTTTATAATAGTTTAATACTTATTAGTTAACGCGTTAATACTATTATATTTAAACTATAATAGAGTTTATTATTAAATTCTATATTACGCTTTTAAATAGTTTAAAAAATAAAGTTTATTTAATTATTAGCGCGTATAATAAAATTATTTTTAATACTTATATTTTATTTAGCTTCGATATTATTTATTTTCTTCTAATTTGAGCTTTTATCTTTATTTATATATATAATAATTCGCGTAATAAATGAAACTCTAGACTTTCTTTAAATTACGCTCGCGTATTTTTTTTATATAATATTATTAAAATATAAGTCTATTAGAATAATAACTAGAATTAGAAATTATTTATTATTTATCTATTATATTTTATTTAATTTTCTTAAAAGTTTACTTTTATTTTAATTATAATATATTAATATATCTAGTTTTATATTTATTATAGACTATAGCGTAATTAATAACTAAGATATTAACTTTCTTTATTTTCTTAATTAGTTTCTTCTTAAATATAAATATATTTATTCGCTATCGCGATCTCTTAATATTTTTATTTTTATTAAATTTATTCTTCGCTTTTTATTTTAATTAAGAGCTTAATTATCGTCTAATTAATCTATATTAAAACTTTTTAATATTATTATTATTATTAATATTTAATATTTATTATAATAAATTATTAGACTTAATATCTTCTATTTTAATCGCTATAAAAAGATAAATTAATAGATATATATAAAGAAATTAAAGAGTTTATATAAATATCTATAAATATTAAACTATACTTAATTTTAATTAATATTTATTTTATTAAAAAGTGTATTAATTCTAGTAAGTATCGAAGTTAGAAATAAAGAGTATATATTATATACTATTTTAATTATAGAGTTTAAATTAAAAGAATAATTATTTATATAAAGAAAAGAAAATAAAAATAAAATATGCGAAAATTTTAATAAGTTATAATAGTTTTATTTTAATTAAGTTAGATAAGAATAATTATTTATTAACTCGCTCTTTTAGATATCTTATCTTTTAATCTATATAAATTATAATAATAATTATAAATATTATAAAAGTAGATAAGATTATATTAGATAATAGCGCTTAATAAATATAATTCGCTTAAATTTAAATCTTTAAAATTAAAGAGAAAGCGTGTTATTTATTAATATTTAAATTAAGCTAGATAATATAAAGTAATCTAAATATTTAATATACGCGATAGATATCTAAGCTTTCTCTTCTCTTTAAGACTTTCTTTTTTATATTAACTCTTCTTATTATAAGACTATCTTCTTTATATATTAGACTTTTATTTAAGTAATTTAATATTATTATAATAATATCTAAAGTATAACGTAGATATTAAATTATATATTTATTTTTTATTTATTAATAACTTTAAATTAATATATAACCGCGCGAAGAGCTTAATTTATATATATTTAATTTATTATTAATAGCTCTTTATAAAAGCTAATATTATTTTAAATTACGCGTAATAATAATCTATTTAAAAGTATTATAATAAAGCGTTTATTAGATATCGTCGCTACTTTAATAAATATCGTTATTACTTTAATACATATCGCTATTACTTTAATAGATATCGCCTTTATTTTAATAATATTAAAGTATTAATAAAAACTAGATAATATATTTTTCTAGCTATTATTATTTTTATTATATATAATTAACGCGAGCTATAGCTTAAGCTTTACGCGAGATTTATCGCTATTAAATTTTAATTAATTTTATAATTTTAAAGCTTTTCTTTTAGCGCGTAGTTTATAAGATTTTATATTATATATATATTATATTATTTAATTATTATCTTTAAAAATTCGCTTTTAAAAGATAACTCTATATTTTTATAATAAATAAGATATTAAATAGAATAATTAATAGAATTTAATTTTTTATTTATTAGCTAGTAATAAGTCTTATAACTTATATATCTAATTATATTTAAAGTTATAATTATAATTATCTTTATAATTATAATTAATATAAGTTAAAACTTTTTATTAATATATAACTTTTTTTAAAAGATTTATATAAGTGTAATTAAAGATTAATATTCTTCTTTTAAGCGTTAAACGCTTAGCGAGAAGTACTAGAATATTTATATCTAGATATTTATTAATTATATATTAGAATTTACTTACTTTAAATTTTAGATATAAATACCTTTACTTCTAGATAAGATAAAGAAGCTATAGATTTAAGATCGAATATTATTAAGAATTACTTACTATTTTCTATTATATTTTAGCTATTTATGATTATTAATATACTCGCTAATAAGAAAGATATATTATTACTATATGAATTTAATCGCGATATTAATAGTAATTATTAAAATAAAGTTATCGAATATAGAGATACTCGCTAATAAGAAAGACATACTATTATTATACGAATTTAATCGCGATATTAATAGTAACTATAGAAATTAAAGCTATCGAATATAGAAATACTCGCTAATAAGAAAGATATACTATTACTATACGAATTTAGTCGCGATATTAATAATAATTATAAGAATTAAAGTTATTAAATATAGAAATACTCGCTAATAAGAAAGATATATTATTACTTATATGAATTTAATCGCGATATTAATAGTAATTATAGAAACTAAAGCTATTAAATATAGAAATACTCGCTAATAAGAAAGGCGTATTATTATACGAATTTAATCGCGATATTAATAATAATTATAAGAACTAAAGCTATCGAATATAGAAATACTCGCTAATAAGAAAGGCGTATTATTACTATATAAATTTAATCGCGATATTAATAATAATTATAAAAACTAAAGCTATTAAATATAGAAATACTCGCTAATAAGAAAGATATATTATTATTATATAAATTTAATCGCGATATTAATAGTAACTATAAGAACTAAAGCTATTAAATATAGAAATATAATCTTTAATTTAATATAGATTTTAGAATAAGAAGTCTCTTTTATTAGAGTAGTAATATTTTTATAAATATATATCTATATTTAAATTAATTTAAGAAGTTTTATTCTATAAATATAAAATATATAAAGTTATTAGATTAAGTATAATAGTTAAATATTATTAATTAAGCGTAATAAATAGAATAATAATTAGAATATCTTATTCTTAACTTAGAATAGTTTTTCTTTTATTTATTATATATTTTCTTTTTATAAAAACTACGTCTAGACTTTAATAATATTATATTATTATTTATAAACTTATATCTTATTATAATTATCTAAAAAGCTATATATCTTTTAATTATAAAGTAATTCTTTTTATATAAAATATATATAATTAAGTCGCTAGATATTAGTTAGTAATTTTCTTTATTTATAATTATTAAAGAGTAAGTTATATTATTAAAATTACTCGCTAATTTTATTTTTATAGCTTCTTAAAGTACGCTTAATATAGAGAATTAAATTCGAAGCGAATTAATCGAATTTAAAGCTATATAAATTAAGATCTTCTTTATTATTTAAGTAAATATAATTTAAAAAATAATTAAATTTATTAATTTTTATAATTCGCGAATTTTCTTTAATATATAAGCTTTAAAATTTAATTAGTAATAATATAATTAGCGCGTATAATTAATTTACTATTTAATTTAGATATATATAATTAATATAACTACGTATTTTTCTTATTTATAGTTATACTTTTTAAACTTCGTATATAATCTTCTAATTTTTATCTTCGCGAAGTCTTATTTTTACTTTACTTCGATAATTTAAATAAGTCTAAATTAATAATTAATAAATTATTAAGAATTTTCTAAGCTTTTATAATTATCGAGTTAATAACTTTAATAGATAATAATATTATATATTAATAAATTATATTTAATATTATAATTAATTATTATATTAAGAGATATAGCGCTATTAGATATATATTTACTTTATAAAAATAATATTATTAATTTAATTTAACTATAGAATATAGAGAAAATAATTTTATTTTCTTTAGATATAGATAATATTATAATAAATAAGTATATTATAATATAATTACTATAATAATAAAAAGAATTTTTAAGAAAGAAGAGGGTAAATTAGAAAAGAATAATATTAAATATTTATTATTAAGCTAACTAATATTATATAACTAAAATCTTATTAAAATAAAATATTATTTAAAGATAGATTAAGTTTAAATATTAATTAGAAAGCTAATTAAAAAAAGAGATTAATTTCTTTTTTATTAATACGTATTATAGAGCTATATATAAGCGCTTCTTTCTATATTTTAAATATACTTTAAATATCTATAGCTATATATATACGCTCTCTCTTATATTTCATATATATTTCGTATATTTCGATATTCTTTATATACGCGATATATTTATTAAAGATAATCTTATTAATCTAATTAATTTCTATTTAATCTTATATTTATTAATTATAAAAAAAGCTCTTTATTTTAATATTATAACTTTATTAATTCGTTATTCTTAGATATTAGGCCGTTTAAAGCTTATAATTAATTTACTTACTTTCTTCTCTTCTTTTACTCTAAAAATAAGAGAAGATATTATTTCTTTTTCGCCTTCGCCTATAATAAATTAGTTATTATTTTTATAAGATTAAAGATATCGACTTAAAAACGAGGTCGTTTAATTAAAAGCGAAGAATATAATACTTTAATATTTTAACGTCTAAATAAAAGATATTATAATATTACTTAAATAAAAGAGAGTCGTATTAATAAAAAAGATTTTAATATTTAAGAATAGTCTTAGCGCGATAAAAGATTTAATTTTTATATATAAGAAATTTAGATAATAACTAATTTAGCTAATTAAATTATTAAAGCGTTTAAACTAGATTTTAATTCTATATTAATATTTAATAAAATTTATTTAATAATTTTAAGATATTAATATATACTCTTATTAATATAACTAATAATTAGAATATTAATTAAAAAAAAGTAATTTCTAATTCTAATATTTAAAATAATATAATAATAAATAAGTAATATTAAAGTAAATAAAATATATATTATATCGAGTAGAAAAGCGTTAATAGCTAAGCTAATTAGAGTTTTAAATTAATTAAATTAAATACTAATTCTATATTAGCGTTATTATATACTCTTAAATATATAATTACTAATTATAATATTAATTAGAAAAAATTAATCTTTAATTTAAAATATTAGAAATAATATAATAATATATTATTAAAGCGATATAAGTTATTAAAGCGATATAAGTTTCTATTATAATAAGAAGATAGAATTTATATATTAAATATTAATTCTATTTTATTTCTAATATTTTATTCGTTTACGTATCTCTTTTAATTTCTCTTTAAACGTTTTAATTTTAAGATGTTAATTAGATCTCTATTTAGTATAAGCTTAACTTTCTTAATTAATAATACTTAGTATAAGATATTAATAAGTATATTTCGATATAAAGATAGTAATAAATCTTACTTTCTTTTTAATATTAATAATAAAAAATAATAGATATAATAATAGATAAAGATAATATAGATTATATAGAATTAATCTAAACTTAATAACGATCGTTAACTTATTTATTAAAGCTTAAAAATTAGAAAATCTTAGAAGTAAATATAATTTAACGAATATACGCTCGTCGATTTTAAAAAGTTATATATTATTTATTATTACTATAATAAGATTCTAATTTATCTATTTATAGATTATAAAATAAGTAATATAATAGTATATATTAAATTTAAGAAATATATTAAGAAATCTAATTTAAGTAGTTTATAATAAACGAATTTAGTTGATAATTATAAAAATTAGATATATTTTTAAGCTAGACGATATAAACTATTAATAAATAAAACGATAAATAGAATATCTAACTTACTATTTACTCTAGAAAAAATAATATTAAAATTCTCTTATAATACTAGAAGATCGAAAGCTTATATATAAAGATTTCTTAAAATAATTTTATCGCTAAATCGTAAATATTAATATTTTATTTATAATTACTAATAATTTTAAGATACTATAACTCTTATACTATCTTAACTCTAATATATAATTAAAATTAATATCTACTATAAAGAATTAATTAATAAGAAAAGCTATAGAGCTAGAGATAAAATTATTAAAGAATTTATTAGTTAATAATATTAAAGTCTTTCTAATTCTAGATTATTAATTATTTTATAATCATTAATTATTTATAATAATTCTAATCTTTTTATTTAATATTAATTAATAATAATATAAGATTTTTATAGACTTTAAATATATTGAAGATAAATATACTAGTTAGAAACTTATAAGTATTATTAATTTAATTCTCGTAAAATATAAGATTTAATCTTATATATTTAAATTTATAATTAATAACGTTAGTAATAATAATATACTCTTTAATAATTTAATTATTTATCTTTTTATTTCCGTAGTAGATAACTCACTTAATATTAGAGAATTTAAGTTTTTAAATTATTTATAATATATTCTTTATATAACGTATATTATTTAATTAGCCTTAAAAGAACTTCTAGATAATATTAGAGTTATTTTAATAAATAAAAATTCTAAAAAAGCTAAAGTAATAAAGAAGATAAGAATTAAGTTCGAATAAGTATAATTAATCTATTAATAACTCTAGTAAAGATATAATATTTCTTATTATTATTCTAGTTATTATATTATTAATTATATTAAAATTTGAAAAATTATTATATATATTAATATTAGCGGCTAGCGTAAAGAGATCTTTTTTATACTATAAGCTAAACGACTTTAAGATAAGAATATTTTAGTATTAGACAAATATTAATCTTCTAAAGAGAAGTAATATTATTAAAAACGCCTTCTTAAGCTCTTTTAGAATATTAAGACTCGCTAAAATTTAATTTATTAGATATTAATTCGCGCTTTACTTCTTTATATCGATATTATACACTTCTTAAAAAATAGATTAACTACTTATTTAAGATTAAGTAATAAGAAATAATTATAAGTAGAAATTATAATCTAGGCGTCTAAATAATTTTCGATTAATTTTTAATAGATTTAATATTTAATTTAGCTTATTAGACTTTTTTATAAATTTATAAAATTAATAAATAGAGAAAAGAAGATTATAATTTACTATATCTTTAATATTTATAATTATCTATTTAATTATATAAATAAAAAACTCGGAAAATTAAGAAGAAAGAGAGTTTCTTAGAAAAAAGAACTTCTTAAAACTCTTAAGGCGGCTTATAAGAAATTAATTATTTATTATAATCGAACTTAATTAGATTTAGACTATTTATATAAATAAATTACGCTTTTATATTTAAATTATAATAATATAAAGTTAAAAAAATTAAATTAAAAGATTAATATTAGAGAGAAGCTATAGACGAAGATCTACTAAAAAGCGCTTAAAAGAATATTTTAAAATTATTAAAATATTAATATAAGTAGTTAATTATAAAGAGTTAAGCGAATAAATTAATTAAATAAAAATATACTTAATTAAACGATAAAATTCGAGATTAAGAATTTAGATAATAAGAATAAATATAATTAATTTTAGTAATATAGAAGAAATAATAAGTTTTCTAATTATTATTCTAATTATAATCTTACTTTTAATTTTTATAAAGCTTCTTTTAATAATTTAGTAAATCTTTTAATCTTAGAGTAATAGAAGAAATTAAAGCTTAAATATATTATAGTTACTTAAATAGCTCGTAATATTCTTTATTCTCTCGTGAGAGCTATTATATATAAGTGATACTTTTTAATAATTAAAAGATATTATAATATTTAGAAGTATTATTTATTAGCGATATTTCGTATTTTAATAATAATTCTTTATATAAAGTATTAAGAAAATAAGCTTAAATAGACTAGACTTAATCTTAAAGAAGATCTTAATATATTAAATTAAATTAAAAGAGCTAATAATACTTTATATAAAAATTTAGTTAATAATTATAATAATTATATTAGCGAAAATAATAAGCTTATAAAAAGTATTTTAATAAGTCTAATATTTATAAATTTATTAAGATATATCGCTAATACTCTATAATATATAGAGAAATAATCGATAGACTTATAATTAGAGAGAATTAATAATAATAAATCTAGTTTTAAAGAAGAGATCTAAGATAATTTGAAAAGCGAATTTATTTATAAATAGTTAATAAGTTTAATTAGATAAAGATAAATTTAAGATACTTAGAAGAATTACGATAGAGTAGAATAGAAGAGTAATAGAGGGTTCGAGAGAAGAATAAATATAAAGTTTATTAAGCTTATTTAACGCGTTAAGACGAATATATAAATAGAGATAATTATAGAATTTTATTCTTATAATATTTAAAGATTTAAAATTTAGAATATTCTTTTATATTATAATTTTAAGAAGAAGAATAAAGACGCTTATAATTCTAATTATTATTCTAATTATTACTATTAATAAGAAGATAAATAGCTATATTAGATTACTCTTTATATTTCCTCTCTCTTAATAAAGAAGAATAAATATATTCTATATATCTTAGTCGGATTATTCTATAAATATAGAAATCTTAATCGAGATATTTTATATATATATTATTTCATAATATAATATTATAAATATACTATATCGTAGAATATTTCGTTAAGATCTCGAATCCATATTAGAAAAATGAAATAATATTCCCCTCTTTTAAAATATATAGGTATTTTTTATTTTTTTTTTTTTTATATTTTTTTTTTAATTTTTTTTTTTTTTTTTTTTTATTAATTTATTTTATAATTTTTTTTTTTTTTTTTTTAAAAAATTATAATTTTTTTTTTTTTTTTTTTTTAATTTTTTTTTTTTTTAAATTAAAAAATTTTTTTTTTTTTAAAATTTAAAAAATTTTTTTTTTTTTTCTTTTAAAAAAAATTTTTTTTTTTTTATTTTTTTTTAAATTTTGTTTTAATTTCTATAAAAGCTAAGATATCTAAAGCTTTCTATTAATATTAAGTATAATTATTTATAATATCTATCTAATTCTTTATTAAGATATTTATTATAGTAAATTTATCGTTAAATTTTATATTATAGATAATCTTATTAAAAGTCTTTTCTATCGATATATTTATAAAGTTATTAAAGCTACTTCTAAGATATATAAAGAATTTATCTTAAAGATTATCGAGAATATAAAAAATATAAAATTTTAAAGTAATCTCTATCGTCTAGTTAGTTCGCTTAAATTAATTATTAATTTATAAATAATAAGTAGTAAAGATAAAAAGCTTTATTTCTAAAGTTCTAAAGATAGCTTTTTAAAGATTTAAAAGGAACTTTAAATCTCTATCTAAAATAATAGCTTTAGAAATTTCTTAATTAATAAGAATAAGAAGTAAGGCTTCTATCTATTTAATAGTATTTTATATATCTTTTCTTAATATAAATATATTTCTTTTAAAAAACTTATTAATAATAGTTATTATTATATTAAATTTATTTTCTAGAAGTAATAGTATTAGAATAAAATTAATAGTAATTATATAAAAAATTAAAGTAGAAGTTATAATAAACTTAAAACTCTTATATAAGATATATCTTATAATTTAATTTAGCTAATACTTCGAATAATAAATAATATAACGCTTTAAGTATTAAATTAAATATCTTATATAATAAATCTTTTATATAATTTATAAAAATTAATATAATTATAATTATTATAAGTAAACTCGAAAATCTTCTACTTTATCTTCTTTAAAATATAAAATTATTTTTACTTATTAAATTTATCTTAATAATAAATAATTTTATCTTAAAATAGAAATTATATATTTAAGAGTTTAAGGTATTTTATAAATTCTTATTTCTTAAGAAGCTATATCTTTCGAGTAATAAGAGTATTAAGAATCTTTAATTATTTTTTATTCTCTTAATAGTTAAGTATAAGTTTAATATAAAATTTCTTAGATATTTTTACGAGTATTAAGTTATATATAAAAATCTTATTAAGAATTCCTAGATCTTAAATATTAAATTTCTCTTTTTACTTATAAAGTAATCTAAATAAAGCGTCGAGAATTATATTTTATTTATTAAGTCTTTATTATATATCTAGATTAAATTAAGAGATATATTATAAAATATATATAAGTTATAAATTTATTTAATTAGAGAATAAAGAAGAAAGTATAATTTAATAAGTAATATCGATAATAATCGAGTAATCCGTAAAAATAATAATCTTCTTTTCTATTCTTTAACTTAGTATATAAAAAATCTTCTTTAAAATTTAAATTAAGATAATTATTTTTAATTTTATCGATTAATAATATAACTCTATAGCGTTTAAGAGCTTAAATAAAAATATAATAAATTAAATATCTACTTTAAAAAAAGAATTTTCTTAAAAATTATTTACTACGTAATATATTATAACTTTAAAATTATATTTCTTAGATCTATCGAGACTAATATAAAGTTAATAATTAATACTATAATAATATAAATAAATTTTTATAATTAATTTCTATTATAAAATATAAAAAATCTTTACTTTCTCTTTAATAGAAGTAATCTTTATAGTCTTTGAGAAATTTCTATAAAAATAATCGCTCTAAGACTAAAAATCGCTTTAAGAGTTTTATCTTAAGACGTTATAGTAATTTAGAAATCTATATAAAGTATCTAATATTTCTTTATAGCTAGTTCGCTATTTCTATATAGATTTTAAATATTTTTAAAATAATAAAAAATTATATTTTCTTAATTACTATAATTCTTTTCTTAATAATAATAAGATTAAATTTATTTATCTTCTATTCTAAAAGCGTAACTAACGAATATTTAAAATAGAATTTCTTAGATTTAAAAGTAATTTTAAATTTCGCGAAGAGGCGAAAGATCGTTTTTAAGTATTTAAAATAATCTTTTATATTTCGAGAAAAGATAATAATATTATTTATATAGTATCTAATAAAGTAATAATATAAATAAAGAAAGTTATTTATCTTTCTTTAAATATAAAATATTAAGTTCTTAAAATCTATTACTATTACGTTAAAATACTCTAATTCTTAATAAGATATTATAATAAATCGTTATTAATAATCTTTTTTTATTAAAAAAAGATAAAACTATTTATTATAATTAATTATATTAATAAAAATATATTCTTAAATTATTATAATTATATTATTCTATAAAGAAAGAGAATAATTATTAAAAATTGTAATTTTATTAAGACCTCTAATATTAATAATAACTCTTTTCTTTCGCTTTAATATTTTTTTAAATTTAATATAAACTATTTTATAGATTATAAAAATAGAGAAAATAAAAAAAGTTAATTTCTTAGATTAGCTTATCTTATCTTAGGTATATATCTTATTAAACTTTTTATTAATAAGCTTATAATCTTTTAGAGTTAGAGAATAAATCTTATTTTTTAACTTTATTATAAAAGATTATTAATTTATAATAATTAATATTTATAGCTATTCTAATTTAGAAAGATTAATAATATCGCTAAAGTCTTTCTAGATATAAGAGTTTTCTTCTAAAATACTTTATATTATATTAATATACTTCTATTTTTTATAAATAGTAATTTTATTAGATAATCGCGTTTTTAAAGTGAGATCTATAGTTATTTTCTCGATAACTAACTTTAATATAATAAGATTAATAAATTTCTCGAGTATAAACCTTTTATCTTCGAATATCTTAGTTATTAAAGAATAATTCTTTATTTAAATTAAGTAATCTTCTTTAGCTTTATATTTAATTACGGAGTCGATTTTATAATAATAAGATATTATAAGCGAAGTAATATTATTATTTCGAATAGAAATAAAGTTAAAATTTATATTTATAAGATATATATAAACTTTATTTATCTTTAATTCGAAAAGAAAATCTCGATTAGAAAGTAAGTTCTTATCTTATAAAGATAAAGTAATAAATCTAATAGATTTTAAAGAAATAACTTAATATCGTTTCGATTTTACGATTTATTAAATTTTTATATTTTTTCTAGCGATAGCTTATATTAATATAGCGATATTTCTATACTTAGTAAGAATTACTTTCTTCTATAAAAGATTGATTACTACTTCTTCTAAATTAAATATATCTATTTCTATTAAAAGATTTATCTTAAAATTATTTATAATATATATATCTTAAATAAACTTAATTATAAGAAGCTTTTTTTTTAAAGTTTTATCTTTTATAAAGAAAGAAAAAGTAATCTATTTATTAATAAAATATTAATTTAAATTAATTTCACATAAGATAATCGAAGCTATATACTTCTTAATAGAGAATAAAAATATTAATCTCTTTAAGAAAACTCGATTTTCTATATTTATTAGATATTCGATATTTAGATATTCTAATTTTAATAAAACTTTTAAAGAAAGACTAAATAGTTTAATAAGATAATATTATAATCAAAAGATTATTTTATTATTTAGATTCGCGGGTACTACGAACTCGATTAACTCGAGTTTTTTAGAAATAAATATCTTTTCTAATAGTATTTTCTTAAAGATTTATATTAATTTCTCTAGTAATAAGTCGAATATAGAATTCTTCTCTTTAGAAATCTTCTTAGTATTCTTTAAAGAGGCTATTTAATAATAAGATTTCTTTTTAAAATAAGTATATAACTAATTATTAGATAAAAACTTCTTTTAATATTTTTGAATAAATTAGTAAATCTTCTATCTTACTTATAATAATATAATAAATAATCGAGATAAATTTAACGTCGACTTTCTTATTCTTATAATCGAATTTCTTATCTTCTAAAGTCTTATTCTTATATATATTATAAAAATAATTATTATTATTTATATAATATATCGAAGAATTCTATAAATATATAAAATTATAGTCTTTATAATAGCTCTTAGAAATAAAGCTCTTATTCTTAAGATTATAAAAATATACTTTCTATAAAGATTAAGATATAAATATTCTCGTAAATTCTTAATTATTATATTTCTAATTATCGCTATATTATCTAATTAAATAAAATAAATATCTATTATAATTCTAGTAATTTATTTAATTTAAATACTACGATTAATTTAGTTAAGCGTTTCTAATTATAATTATAAATAACTACTTAAAAGCTAATAAAGCGTTTTTTAAAGCTTAATTTCTCGAAGTTATAATTAAAGTCTAAATCTAAGTCTAAAGAAAAGTCTATAGAAATTACTATTTAGATAATTATATATAAGAAGATACTTAATCGTCTTAATTCTATTAATAAAATCTATAAACTTAAAAAGTATAAGAGGGATATATAGAGAAATTCGGCTATTATTAATATTTATAGTTTAAATATAATAGTCTTAACTAATAAGAACGAAGTATTATAAACTCGCGAATCTATTATAAAAGAGCGAGAAGAAAGAAATAATCGCTTTTAAGCTTTTTAAAATCTATCTTATTATTCTTTATAAAAAAATCTATTTTTATTAAATCGTTATTTATAATCTTAATTTCTATCTCTCTCTTATTCTTAATCTTAAACTTTCTTTTATATATTTTTATATTATTATTATTTTTACTAATTAAAATAATATTATAACTCCTTTCTATTATTAAGTTTTTTATAAATTTATAAAGTGTAATTTAAGAAGTTAAAAACGATATAATAGTTTATAACTTAATTTTTAAATAATTCTATATCTAAATAACTTAAATATACTTTTTAAAGATTTCTATTTATATAATATATTTAAAGATACTCTATATATAGCTTATAAGATTATATCTACTATTAGCGTTATTAAGAGTATAAACTTATCTTATAAATTAATTTAGAGTTAAGAATATAAATATTTTAAAACGATCTTATAGTCGAGTAAGCGTTCTTCTTAATTCTATTTAAAGTTATATTATTATATCTTTCTTATCTTAAGATAAAGTATTTAGCTATTAAAATAAGATAGCTTCTTAAAAATAAGTTAAGAGATTTATATATATAATATTCTCTTCTTTAATTATAACGTAATTTTCTATATATCGATAGAAAAAATATACTTCTCGATATATAATTTCTTTACTATTAAAAATAATATTATTAATATTATATAATTCTTTAAGATCTAAATAAAAGAATTCTAGATTAAAGATATAGAAATTATTATTAGATTCCTTCGAAATAACTTATTTAAAAGATTCTAAAAGACTTTATAACTTTATTAAATCTATAATATTAGAAAAGAGTTATAAATTTTTTAAAGTTATTTATATAGTTTATAATATAATCTATTATATTATTAAATCTACTTTTATAAGCGAAGGCGGTATTTATTAAAGACTCTCTTAATTTTATAAAAGCTAATTTTCGCTAAAATTAAATTTTAAAGTAATATTTTCTAAATTAAAAGTTTCTAACTAATTAAAAATTAATCTATTAAATTTATTATTAGAAAATCCTATACTTAAGAAATTTCGATATTCTTTATTATTATTTTTTAATATCTTATTAAATATAGCTTAACTCGATAAAAAGAGAATTTTATTTATTAAGTTTATTACTATATAGAGATTCTAGAAATTTAATATACTTAACTTTCTTAAAGTCTAATTTACTTTTAATATAGAATTTAAAAGTAATAAAAAGAAAGATAGGGATCGAGATTAATAAAGAGATTAAGATCTTCGCGTAAAAGTTATAAATAATAATAAGAAAAGACTAATAAGTCTTCTTTCTTTATCTTTATTAAGTTTAAAAAAAGAAGTTCTATTATTAAGATAAGAAGATTAAGTTATTTTAAGAAAAGAAGAAGATAATAACTCTAGAAAGATATCTATATAATCTTTTAAGTTAAGACTTAAATTCTTAAAAATAAAGATATTTTTAAATTTAAATTAAATTATTTTAGCTTATTAGATAAGAAAATAATTACTATTTATATAATAATAAACTTTATATATAAAGATAATAACTACTTTTATTAGAGTACTTATAGATTTAAAATTATAATTCTAGAAAAGAGAGTAGATAAGAGGTTTTTCTAATCGAGTAATCTTCGAAGAAGAGATTAAGTTAATATTTTAAGATTAATTTTATTAGATATATAAATCTTAATTATAAAGAACGTTAGTAAATAGATTATAAGTCTATATAATCGATTTAATAATCTAATAATAATTCTTATTAAGAATCTACTTATAAAGTTTAGAATTTTTTATTAAGAAAGCTTAAAATTAAAAGATAAGTAAAATCGTTAATTCTATTAAAATAGATTTTCTAACTTCGTCGATTATAAATAGTTATATTTTATTATAAAGAAAGATATAAAAAGAAATAAAAAGAAAGATTTATTAAGAAGAAAGGAAAGTATTAAAAATAAGAGATAAGTTTCTTTTAAGAGAAGAAAAGCTATTTAAAAAGATAAGGGGAATTAAATAGCTTTTATAGCGATTCTTTCTTTTAGAAAAAGATTCTTTCTTTAAGAAAGTAATAGAAGTAAAACTTCTTAATATAAGAATAGTATCTCTAATATGAAAAATAATAAGAATAATAATTAAAGAATATAGAAAAGTCTATATATTATTATTAATTATTAGGGATACTATATAAGAAGTATATATATACTTCTAAAAAGAAGTTTTACGAAGAAGAAAAAGATATTTCTTAGTTCTAATTATAATTAATTAATTAATTAATAAAGCTATAAACGATATCGAAGAAAGAAAAGAAAGCGATATAATATCTAGTAAAGCAATATTAAATATTATAACTACAATTCATATAGTAATAATACGTCTTTTCTTATTAGCGGATATCTCTATATTCGATAGCTTTATTCTATCAGGTCCTCTAGAATAGCATGAGCTTTTTTAGAAGACTTATTAATAATAGATGAAGTGTATCATAAATTCAGTTTTCACGAAAATTTATCTATATTATTAACTGTTTAAAGTTATTAAAAGTATAACGCGATTAAATTTGTATAGTAATAGAACGCTTTCTTGTTGCGAATATCTTTATTAATATTCGATAATAATAATATCGTAAGTTACTATAAATATCTGAAGTCGAATTTATATAATAATAATATGTTTAATATTATGAAGAAGGATTAATATAAAAAGTAGCTGAAGTCTTAGAGGGGAGAAGAAAAAGTGGCGTTCTGTTTAGTATATCGTTCAAATCGCGTATAGCTTCTTAATCTTTTCTTTTAGATTATTTTAAATTATTTAAATATCTTATATAATATAATTATTAATATAAATATTTAATAGTAAATAAAATATAGATTTAAAGATCTTTAAAAATTAAATTTTTAAATTTATCTTTAATATTAAAATTTAAAATTACTTTAATATAATATTTAATTATTTTATATATATTAGAGTTTAATATTATATATTTATTTATATATATTAAAATCTAATAATATATATTTATTTATATATATTAAAATTTAATATTATATATTTATTTATATTTATTAAAATTTAATATTATATATTTATTTATATATATTAAAATTTAATATTATATATTTATTTATAAATATTAAAATTTAATATTATATATTTATTTATATTTATTAAAATTTAATATTATATATTTATTATATATTTATTAAAATTTAATATTATATATTTATTTATATTTATTAAAATTTAATATTATATATTTATTTATATATATTAAAATTTAAGATTATATATTTATTTATATATATTAAAATTTAACGTTATATTAATTTAATATATTTATATATAATAAAAATTAAAAATTATATATTTATATTATATTAAAGAAATTAGCGTGCTAATATATTCGTTTATATATAATAAAATTTAATATTATATATTTATTTATATACGCTAGAATTTAATATTATATATTTATTTATATATATTAAAATTTAAATATTAATAAATATATTTATATATATTAAAATCTTATATTAATAATATTAAAATCTATTCTTTTTATATATAAACTATAATATAATTTCTATTAACTATTAAATAGTTATATATATTAAATCTAAATATAATATTAATACTTTTAATATATAATATTATTAAAATATAATATAACTTTAATAAATAATCTTAATTCTATTATATATTCTATTAAATTAATTTTAATAATTTTAAATAAAAAAATACAGTTATTAAGATCTAAATTTAATTTAATTTAAAATATATTATTTAATACGAGTAAAGATCTATAAGTTAAATTTAAATAAATAATTTTTTAATTAGAGTTATTAAGTAAATTTTTAAAAGTAATCTTATTAAATAAGTAATATTTAAATTTCTTATACTTTAATTATTTTAAGATTAAATTTAAAAATCTTATATATTTAAAAGCTTATATTTTATTCTATAATTTAAAAAAAAAATTTCTATAATATTTTAATAGAAAATAAAAAGTTATTTTATATATTAATAACGTATATCTAATTTTTAATAAGAAGATTAATAGTTATAAAACGTTAATTTTATTTACTTATAATATCTAATTAAAAAACGTAAATCTATTAAATTAATAATAAAACTACTATATATAAATTTAAAGATTTTTAAGCTTAATTTTATTTTATTCTATTATATATATTAATATAATATTTATATTTTATATATATATAATTTTTAATAAAAATATATAATTATATAATATAATCTTTTTTAAAATTCTTAATAAAAATTAAATAAATAGTTAAATAGATTTTTATAAAATTAAAAGTTATAATATAATAATTAAAAAGTTAATTTTTAATTTTATTTTAAATTAAAAACTCTTAATTAACTTAGTTATAATAGTAATATTAATATTTAAAAATATTATATATCTTAATAAACGCGTAATAATTAATATAGAAATTCTTTTATAATATATAATTTTTAAGATAATTATTATAATACTCGTTAAATCGATAATATAATATATATAAAGAAAATATTATAATTTAATTAATTAAATATTATAATCTTCTCTTATTTTTTAAATAATTAAATTTATAAGAGTTATTATAATAATATATATAAGTAAATAAATAAATAGAATATTATTATAATTAATATATATAAAAGAATAAGATAGAGTTAAGTTTAAAAATCTTAAATTTATATATATAATTAATTATTAATTTAAGTTTAATACGCTTTTAATTAAATCGACTAAGTTATCGCGAATAAATAAATTAATATTTATAATTATATAAAATCTAATTCTCTTAATATCTCTTAATTAAATAATAAATATATATTAATAAGATATAGAATTATTTTTATTTACTAGTAATAAATAAATTTTTAAAAAGAGTATTATTTATATTTCTAATAAAATTATTTATTATAGTTATTAAAAGATTAATCTTCTAAAAGCTAATTATTAAATAATATATAAGATATAAAATCGATATAGATATAATATTAATATAGATATATTAAATAAGATAACTAAGATATCGAATTATATAGATAAAAAGAAGATATAATATAATAGAGAATATCTTCGTTAAGGCTCGCTAGCTATAGAGCTAAGAGATATATTAAGAATACGCTTATAATACTATTCTCTTTCTTTATTAAATTATATTTTATAATTAATAAGTAAAAAGATAGAAAAATAAATATATATATACGCTTAACGTCTAAAAAATAATAAAAGTAGTAAAGAAATAATCGTATTCGAGAATTCTAGTATTATATCTTTCTTTATAAGAGATATTAAAAATAATAGTAGCTTTTTATATTTACGCTATAGCGATATCGCTAGTCGAGATATAAGCGTATATAGAAAGTCTAGTCGAAAGAAAATCGATATAATATAGCGAAAATTATATTTATAGACGTAGATATAAATAATAATAATTTTCGAATTCGTATTTAAGCGAATAAGATATTAATAAAATAATACGACGTAATTAATTAAGAGCTTTCGAATCGAATTAAGCCGTAAACGCTAAAAACTCTAATTTAATATTAAATAACTTTAATATAGTCTTCTCTATAATATATTATTTAGCTAATATTAATTATATTTTATAATAGCGATAATATAATTTATATATATATTAATATAGCTTTAAAAGATCTTTAGAGTTATATTAATAAAAGAAGCTTACGCGAAAGATTATATATAAGATAATTCCTAATTAATATAAATCTAAGAAATCGATTCTCGATTTTAAAAAAAATAAGGCTATTATAAAGATATCGAACGATTTTAATTTAATTAAAAATAAGGTATTCGAGATAGTTTCGAAGAACGCTATCGCTATTAAAGGTTCCTCGCCCTAATTTCTTTATAGATAAGACTCTTCGAGATATCGCTTATAAAAGTCGTTTATTAGATTCTAGTAATTTTCGAATTTATCGTTATTCGTATTATATTAAATAAGATTATTATCGAGATCTTCTTACTTAACTTTATACTTAAAATAA
Organism: Letharia columbiana; assembly: GCF_014066305.1. NCBI lineage: Eukaryota > Fungi > Ascomycota > Lecanoromycetes > Lecanorales > Parmeliaceae > Letharia > Letharia columbiana. The sequence goes on along the minus strand of NW_023501127.1, from coordinate 57,877 downwards.
TTATAAATTAATTTAAAGCTAAATATTTCTTTAATAACTTATTTAATTTAATTATTAATAGTAATATACTTTAATAAAGGATTTATCTATTCTAATAAGAGGTTATTTATTATAAGACTTAAGAGATTAAGATAAAAGACGTCGTAAATTCTTATAATTAATGAAAGTTTTAAACGATATAAGATTTTTATAAGGTCTATAATCTCGAATAAATTAAGTCTCTTATAATTTAATTTATGAGAAAAGCGATTAAAGATAATATTCTTACTATTTAGAAAGATCTTATCGTCTATTTAAAAAGTAATCTTTTATTAATACTTATTAACTTATATAATTATAGTCTTCTAAACGCGATTTATATTACTTTAAATATACTTAAAAACTTATTTTATATAATTTATAATATTCTTTATCTAAGTAATATTAAGACGCTTATATATAATCTTATAGTCGATAATATTTAAACTAAAAGTTATTTGAGAATAAAATCTCTTATTTATAAGAAAAGATAAAATATTAATAGTCAATAAGATAGTATTATTATTAATAAACTCGATAATAGATAGCTATCTTATCTAGTCGTTTTATATATAATTATAATATATTTAAAGATAACGCTTTATATTCTAATTCGCTTATTTAATTTATTTATTAATTTTAGAGTAAAAGACTATTAATAGCTTAACTATAATATCTAATCTCTTATAAAAAGACTTTTATATAATAGCTATAAATTAAAAGTCTTAATTTAATATTATTAAGATTAATAAATTATATAAATAAAATACTTTCTTAAATAATAAGTTAACTATCTTCTTAGCGATAATATCTTTATTAATATTAAAATAGATTATATAATAATATTTCTTAATAAATTAATTAATCGCTATTTAAATAGCGTTATAGTTATTAAATATAAATAAGTCTATAACGAAGTCGATTAATATATCTTATTATCGTTTTTATAAAATTAATAAAAACTATAATAAATTATACTCTTAATTATGAGATACTTTTATTCTTTAATAAATATAGTAATTCTTAATATAGATAACTACGATAGCCCTTATATCTCGCTAATAATATTTTCTTTTAAGTAGTTTATAAATATATACTATCTCGAAATATTCGTAGAATAATTAATTATATATCTCTCGAATAATATCGATATATATATTATTAAATATTTATAAACGATTCTTATAATAAAGTATCTTATCTTATATAAAGTATTTACTAAGAGTAATTTCTTAAAACTTATTCTTATTTTCGACGATAGTCTTATAAATTTTTATATAATATTTATCTTTTTTATTAACCTCTACTACTTTATAATAAATAAAGTTATTAATTATATATATATCGATATATTCGCTATTTAATTTTAATCGATTAGAAATAAGAATTATTTAATACTATTAACGTAATTATTTATTTTTAAAATTAATTAATTTATATTTAGTTATTTATATAAATATATTAATCTTAATATTCTAAGATCTAAATCGATAAATAATCTTTATATTAAATTTTAATAATATATTTAAATATTAAGCCTAGCGTTAACTAAGGTTTCTTTTCTTAATAAAATATATTAATTCTTTATAATCGATAAAGATTTTAATAAAGATATTTATATATTTTAATTTAAGGCGTTAATATTCTAGATAGCGAATAATTACTAATAATTTCTTATTATAGATCTAATAATTATATTTAATTAAGATTAGATTTTTACTATAGAAAGCTATCGAGTAAAGTACTTTCTTATTATTATATTAAAAAAAAATATCTTTATTAATATAGTTAAAAGAGTTAGTCTCTAAAATAATCTTCTTTATTCTATCGAAATAATATAGAATTAAAGCTTTAATAACGACGACTTTAAGAAAGTAAAAGATCTCTTAATATACTAAGAGATTAATTAAATATAATCTCTTTTATTATAAGTTTTATTATAGATTTAACTATTTTAGAGAAATCTCTAATAAATTATTAATAAAAATTATAAAATCTAATAAAGATCTATATCTCTTTAAGATTAATAGATATAATTTACTTAATAATAATCTAAATTTTAATAAGATTTATTTATAACTTATCTATAGATATTAATAAATCTAGAAACTTAATTTTCTAAATATAAAATTCGCACTTAAGAATATTTATCTAAAGGTCGATATTTCTTAATTTCTAAAGAATTTATCTAACGTATTAAATATATTTCTTTTTTATCTTATTATAAATAAATATATTATCGAGATAGATCTAATAGAAGTCGTTTAGATATTCGAATAGAATATTATTTATATATTATTAATATATAGTCGAGCCGTTAATTAGATCGAAGGGGAGAATTTAATATTTATATACTTTAAGAAAGATAATAAAAGTAGTAAAATTCTCGCTATCGAGATGAATATATATATTATTAAACGCGGCTATAATATCTAATCGAGTAAGATATTTATATTTCTAAATTCTTATTAAAATCTTATCTATTAATAAAATTAAATATTAATTTCTTTTAATAATAGCGTTTAGCTTTCGATAGTTTATATAAAAATATAATTCTTTATTCGACTTTTTCGCGAATAAAATAAATAAGATAAATAGTATATAGCTTAATATTATAAATTCCTTCTTTAGATATTTATTTAGATACTTCTTTATCTATTTTAATTTATATTCTAATATTAAATAGATTCTACTTTTCGAAAATTTTATTTTATTAAAGCTATTATTAAATTTTAGCTTATAATTATAAGAATAATATAAAGAAAGTATATTTATCTTAGTTTTATTAAAAATATTAAGATAATTATAATACTTCGTAGATAGCTTATATTTTATCTTTTTAGAATTAATCTTATTAATACTATTAATCTAAATAAGATAATTAAAATTATAATATCTTTTATATTTCTTTTCTAAATTACAGAGATACGATTTATTAATCGATATATAAGTTTCGCGAGATATTTAAATAGAGGAAAATATATATAATATAAGCGACGTATTATAGATCTTATTTATTATTAATATAAATAGCTTATTATCTTTTTTATAAACTAGTTAGTAGTAAGCCGCTATATTAATCTTAGCGATATTAATAAACTTAGACTTCTTACTATTCTTATTCTTATTTAATAAAAAAATATTTAAATTAATCTTATTATTGTAGATAAATAAGAGAGAGCTTTATTATTTTAATATAATAGATAAGAGAATAAGTAATATAAGTAATCGAAGCTTCGAAGTTAATAGAAAGGGAAGGTTGTTTATTATTAATATTTAATTATTATTATAATTATATCGATCGAGTAGAAAGAGTATCTTATTCTATAATATATTAAGAACTATCTTATATTTATTTATTTATAATTTTTTAATTATTATATTATATTTTAATAATATAATTAATATTAAATATATTTCTTCTTAATAGTTTTTTATTATTATTATAGAGAGTAAATAGTATATAATTAATTATTTTATAATCTAGTTATTATAATTTCTTAGTAATTTAAATTATAATAGTAAGAGTAATTTTAGATATAAGATCTTATATATCGCTAAGATTAAGAACTTATTTATAACTATATAAGTATCGATATATTTATTATTTATAAGAGAGTTCTAAAGTAAATACTTTCTTTCTTATAAAGATAGCGTAATTTATATATAAAAAGAATGACGTGCTAGAGCGTTATTAAGAGTATCTATTAGATATACTTTATAAGTATCTCTTATTATAACTTTAAAAGAGACTATTTATTTCTCGAATTTAAAGAAAAATCGTCGCTATTCGTAATATCGACGTTATTAATTTCGAATTCTTTATTTATTTTTATCGCGTAAAGTCGTATCTTTTTAAAGGTCTTTTTATTAATCTCGATTTAAATAGTTATTATATAGTTCTTTTAATAGTAATCTTTCTTATTATAGTTATAGTATATTAATTTTCTTAATTTTAAATTAATTATAATATTTAAAAACGTAGTAATTATATTTAAATTAAATTTAATAATAAATATAAGATATATATTAATCGCGGATATTATTATTAATATTTATATTATAATTAACTTAATAGTAATCTTTATAAACTTAAAATTCTTATAATTAATACGTTATAAGTTATTTAGCTTTTAAAGATATTCTTTTATAGTCTTTAAAATAGTAAAACCTTTTATAATCTATTATATCTTCTTTAATTTCTTTCTTAATTTCTTAGAAAAATAATTTTTTAATATAAGAGTTTTATTATAATTAAGAATAATATCTAATTAAATAAAGTTTAAATAGAAATTAATAAAGATTCGAGTTTCTTATTATAGAGTATATATATTATATAATATATTATTATATCGATTTAAATTCTTATAAATATTAATTAATTTATTTATAATCTTAATAAAAGATTAATATAAGTTAATAAAGTTTCGAAGTTTTCTATATATTATATATTATATAGTCTTATCGCCGAGTTATAAGACTATATAAATTATTTTAAAGTTCTTAATAAGATAATAATCGCTATTAATCTTAAATTTCTATTTTATTTTAAAGAATTAATCGTTTTAAATAAGATCGCTATTATCGATAAATAGAGATAAATCTAAAATCTTAATTAATTTCTCTTTTAAATATCTAGATATATATTTCTTCTCGATTAATAATAGTTATAAATCTTTTATTAATTATATTTTAAGATTATTAACTTTTCGCTATAGAGAAGTTATATTCTTCTAAAAGTCTTAAACTAGTTAATTTATCTTCTTAATTATTCTATAGATCTAATATAAATTATTTATAATTAGATTCTTTTTTATTATAACGATATAATATCGAGTAATAATCTTTTAAAAATTATCTCGCTTCTAACGAATTTTATTTAATATAATTATAAATTTATCGAGTTAATACTTAATCTAATATTATAATTATAAACTATTAATAATATTTTAAAATATATTTATTAAGTTTATCTTATTAGAGATATTATCTAATAGAACTAATATTTATTAAAATTTAGTTTACTCTAATAAAGTCTTAATTTAATTTATTCTTTCGATATTAAACTTCGCTATAAGAAAAAAGAAGATTTAAAATAAAGTAAAGAGGAGTTTAAATACTTCGAAAGAATAGATATTAAGAATATTAGATATACTAGAGAATAATAAAGCCTCTTTAAAACGTATCGAAATTATTCGATATTAAGAATAAAAAATTTTACTATAAAGTTTAAGATAAGATTATTTCTTTATAAGAGTTTAATATACTTATTTCTTAATTATTTAAGACGTTAAGAAGACTATAAGTACTTTAAATAGTAATCTTTTAAATATACTTACTTCGCTTAGAGAGTTTCTTATCTTATAGAGAAGTTATATATAAGAAAGTATCGAAGAATAATATCTTTAATTAATTATAACTTAGTCGTTTCTTATCTAATTAAGACTTTATTAAAATCTTAAATATTATAATATATAAAGTTATAAGTAATACTACTAATATATATTTTAAATATAAAAATATAAGATAATATTAGCTATTTCTTTCGATTCGCTAGCTATATAAATAATCTAATATCTTCTTTATTTCTCGACTACTATTTATCGAGATCGTTTCGCTATTTCTTTTAGACTCTTTAAAATCGATTTATCTATTTAATAGACTTATTTAGAAATATAATAACTTAACTTAATTTCTTATTAAAGTCTCTATTAGCGTGTTTCTTTAAATTTATTTACTAATATAAATAAAATAAGTAAGTTAATCTTAATTAAAAAAAAAAAAAAAATATGAAATATAGATAAAAAAAAAGAGAGTAAAAAAAATAAAAAAAAAAAAAAAAAATTATAGTATTAGAATCAATAAAATAAATATAATAATTAATATAGATATATTAAATAGAGATAATCTAAGAATATTATATCGAATTATATGATAATAAAAAAAATAAGATTATAAATAATTTTTTAGATTTATAGAATAATCAGAAGATAAATTAATAATTAAGACTTTTAAAAGAATATACTTTAAGCGAAAAGTTAATAATCTAATTATAATCGATAAAGACTTATAACTATCTAATATAAGAAAAATATATTCTAGATATTTAAAAGAGAAATTAATTAAGATCTTAGATTTATCTCTATTTATCAATAATATAATTTATCTAAAAGACTAGTTCTTTAAAATAAAATAGAAATTTAAGATTAATAGCGATTATTATCTTATTAAAGACTTTAAGATAATTTATATAGTCTTATAACTTAATAATAAGACTATATAATATACTATATATAGAAGACTTCGAAACTTTATTAATTTATATTAATTTGTTAATAAGATTATAAATAAGTTAGTTAATATCTATAAGAATTTAAATCGATATAATAATATATAATATAATATATATACTCTATAATAAGAGATTTAATTATTTATTAATTTTTATTTAGACTTTATTTAATTAGATATTATTCTTAATATTAAGAAAATCCTTCTACTAAAGAATTATCTTTTAAAGAAATTAAGATTTAATTTAAGAAAGTTATAGAATATTATAGAGGGTTTTATTATCTTAAAGACTATAAAGAAATATCTTCGAAAATTAAATAACTTATATTATATTAGATATAAAGATATAAAGTTTATAAAGACTATTATTAAGTTAATTATAATATAAATTATAATTAATATATATCTTATATCTATTACTAGAGTTATAATTACTACGCCTCTAAATATTAAGATTAATTTAAAGCTAAGAAAATCTATATACTATAATTACGATAAGAAAGGCTATTATCGAAGTATTTATATAATAACTATTTAAATTAAGATTAATAAAAAGATCTTTAAGAAAGTATAACTTTACGCGATAGATATAGATAAAGAATTTAAAATTAATAACGTCGATATTATAAATAGCGACGATTCTTTATTAGATTCGAAAAATAAATAACCTCTTTTAAAGTTATAATAAGAGATACTTATAAAGTATATCTAATAGATACTTTTAATAACGCTCTAGTACGTTATTCTTTTTATATATAAGTTACGCTATCTTTATAAGAGAGAAACTATTTACTTTAAAACTCTCTTATAAATAATAAATATATCGATACTTATATAGTTATAAACGAGTTCTTAATTCTAGCGATATATAAAGTCTTATATCTAAAATTACTTCTATTATTATAATTTAAACTACTAAGAGATTATAATAATTAGATTATAAAATAATTAATTATATATTATTTACTCTAAACGATAATAGTAGAAGATTATTAAGAAGAAATATATTTAATATTAATTATATTATTAAAATATAATATAATAATTAAAAAATCTTAAATAAATAAATATAAGATAGTTTTTAATATATTATAAAATAAGATACTCTTTCTATTTAATTAATATAATTATAATAATAATTAGATATTAATAATAAACGATCTCCTCTTTCTATTAACTTCGAAGCTTCGATTATCTATATTATTTATTTCTTTATCTATTATATTAAAATAATAAAGCTCTTTTCTATCTACTTATAATAATAAAATTTAAATATCTTTTTATTAAATAAGAATAAGAATAGTAAGAAGTCTAAATTTATTAATATCGCTAAGATTAATATAGCGATTTACTATTAACTAATTTATAAAAAAGATAATAAACTATTTATATTAATAATAAATAAGATTTATAATAACTCGTTAATATTATATATATCTTTTATTATTTAAATATCTCGCAATTTTTATATATTAATTAATAAACTCTATTTCTATAACTTAGAAAAGAAATATAAAAGATATTATAATTTTAATTATTCTATTTAGATTAATAGTATTAATAAGATTAATTCTAAGAAGATAAAATATAAACTATCTACGAAGTATTACGACTATCTTAATATTTTTAATAGAACTAAGATAAATATATTTTTCTTATATTATTCTTATAATTATAAATTAAAATTTAATAATAGCTTTAATAAAATAAAATTTTTAAAAAGTAGAATCTATTTAATATTAGAATATAAATTAAAATAGATAAAGAAGTATCTAAATAAATATCTAAAGAAGAAATTTATAATATTAAGCTATATATTATTTATCTTACTTATTCTATTCGCGAAAAAGTCGAATAAAGAATTATATTTTTATATAAACTATCGAAAGCTAAACGCTATTATTAAAAGAAATTAATACTTAATTTTATTAATAGATAAGATTTTAATAAGAATCTAGAAATATAAATATCTTACTCGATTAGATATTATAGCCGCGTTTAATAAACTATATATATATCTCAATAGCGAGAATTTTATTACTTTTATTATCTTTCTTAAAATATATAAATATTAAATTCTCTTCTTCAAACTAATTAACGACTCGGCTATATATTAATAATATATAAATAATATTCTATTTAAGTATCTAAACGACTTCTATTAGATTTATCTTAATAATATACTTATTTATAATAAGATAAAAAAGAAATATATTTAATATATTAGATAAATTCTTTAGAAATTAAGAAATATCGATCTTTAGATAAATATTCTTAAATATAAATTCTATATTTAGAAAATTAAGTTTCTAGATCTATTAATATCTATAAACGAGTTATAAATAAATCTTATTAAAATTTAAACTATTATTAAGTAAATTATATCTATTAACCTTAAAGAGATATAGACCTTTATCGAATTTTATAATTTTTATTAATGATTTATTAGAGACTTCTCTAAAATAGTTAAATTTATAATAAAATTTATAATAAAAGAGATTATATTTAATTAATCTCTAGTATATTAAGAGATCTTTTATTTTCTAAAAGTCGTTATTATTAAAGCTTTAATTCTACGTTATTTCGATAGAATAAAAAAGATTATTCTAGAGACTAACTCTTTTAACTACGTTAATAAAGATATTCTTTTCTAATATAATAATAAGAAAGTACTTTACTCGATAGTCTTCTATAATAAAAATCTTACTTTAATTAAATATAATTATTAGATCTATAATAAGAAATTATTAATTATTATTCGCTATCTAAAATATTAATATTTTAAATTAAAATATATTAATATCTCTATTAAGATCTTTATAAATTATAAAGACTTAATATATTTTATTAAAGAAAGAGACCTAAGCTATCGCTAGGCCCGCTATTTAGATATATTATTCGAATTTAATATAAAGATTATTTATCGATTTAGAATCTTAGAATATTAAGATTAATATACTTATATAAATAATTAAATATAAATTAATTAATTTTAGAGATAAATAATTACGTTAATAGTATTAAATAATTCTTACTCTTAATTAATTAAAGTTAAATAGCGAACGTATCGATATATATATAATCGATAACTCTATTTATTATAAAATAGTAGAAAATAATAAGAAAGATATTTATTATATAAAAATTCGTAACGCTATCGTCGAAGATAAAAATAAGTTTTAAGAAATTACTCTTAATAAGTACTTTATATAAGATAAAGTACTTTATTATAAGAATCGTTTATAAATATTTAATAATATATATATCGATATTATTCGAGAGAGATATAATTAATTATTCTACGATTATTTCGAGATAATATATATTTATAAACTATTTAAAAGAGAATATTATTAATAAGAAATAAGAATAGTAATAGTTATTTATATTTAAAATTACTATATCTATTAAAGAGTTAAGTTATCTTATAATCGAGAATATAATTTACTTTAATCTCTATTAATTTTATAGAAATAATAGTAAGATATATTAATTAACTTTATTATAGATTTATCTATATTTAATAACTATAACGCTATTTAAATAGCGATTAATTAATTTATTAAGAAATGTTATTATATAGTCTATTTCGATATTAATAAAGATATTATCGCTAAGAAGATAGTTAACTTATTACTTAAAGAAGTATTTTATTTATATAATCTATCGATCTTAATAATATTAAATCGAGGCTCTTAATTTATAGCTATTATATAAAAGTCTTTTATAAATAATTAGATATTATAGTTAAGCTATTAATAGCTTTTTATTTTAAAATTAATAAATAGATTAAGCGAGTAAATTAGAATATAAAGCGTTATCTTTAAATATATTATAATTATATATAGAACGACTAAGATAAGATAGCTATCTATTATCGAAGTTCGTCGATAATAATACTATCTTATCGATTATTAATATTTTATCTTTTCTTATAAATAAGAGATTTTATTCTTAAATAAGTTTTAGCTTAAATATTATTAATTATAAGATTACTTATAAACGTCTTAATATTACTTAAATAAAGAATATTATAAATTATATAAAATATATTTTTAAATATATTCGAAGTAATATAAATTATATTTAAAAGACTATAGTTATATAAATTATTAAATATTAATAAAAGATTATCTTTTAAATAGATAATAAGATCTTTCTAAGTAGTAAGAATATTATCTTTAATCGCTCTTTTTATAAATTAAATTATAAGAGACTTAATTTATTTAAGATTATAGATCTTATAAAAATCTTATATTATCTAAAACTTTTATTAAGTATAAGAATCTATAATATCTTTTATTTTAATCTATTAAATCTGGCGAAAAATAACTTCTTATTAGAATAAATAAATTCTTCTTTAAAATATATTAATATTAATAATTAAATCGAATAGATTATTAAAGAAATACTTAGCTCTAAATTAATTAATAGTTATCTTAAATATAAAGTTAAGTAAGAAGATCTTAATAATAATCTTATCTAATATAATATAAATAATAATAAATTCGAAAATTGTTAAGATCTAATAAATAACTTTTATAAACGATATTTTAAAGAGTCTTATTTATAAAGAGTTAACTTATAAGATAATAGAGCTATTTCGAATATATCGTTTTTAATTAAATTAAAATCGTTCGATATCTTTATAATAGCCTTATTTTTTTAGATCCGAGAATTAATTTCTTAGACCTATATCAATCATTAATTATATTATATAAGGCCTTCCGCGTAGAGTTCTCTTACTTATTAATAGATATTCAAACATCTTTTGAAGCTATAACGCGTTATCTATAAATCTTATTATCGTCGTTAATAGCCTCTATTAATATCGATTATATAATATTCTATAGAGAAACTTATTTAATATTAAATTAGAGTTTTTAGCGCCTACGGCTCGATTCGATTTAATTTAATTCGAGAGCCCTCGATTAATTATATCGCGCTATTTTATAAACCTTTTATTCGCTTAGATATAGATTCGAAAATTATTACTAATTACCTCTACGTCTATAAATATTATTTTTACTATATTATATCGATTTTCTTCTAGCTAGACTCTCTATATACGCTTATATCTTAATTAGCGATATCGCTAAGAGCGTAAGTATAAAGAGCTACTATTATTCTTAATATCTCTTATAAAGAAAGATACGAATAATATAAATCTCGAATACGGTTATTTCTTTACTGCTTTTATTATTTTTTAGACGTTAAGCGTATATATATATTTATTTTTCTATCTTTCTACTTATTAATTATAGAGATATAATTTTATAAAGAGAGAGAATAGTATTATAAGCGTATTCTATATCCTTAATATATTACTTAGCCCTCTTACTTATTCGAGCCTAGCGTATCTTAATAGAGACATTTATCTACTACTTAATATCTTTCTTCTATCTATATAATTCGATATCTTAGTTACTACAACTTTGAACACAGCATACCCGTGGACCCGGAGCCCCCTCATAGCCAACGCTCCAATGAGGCTGATAGCCCTAGCGCCGCTTGCGTATGCAGTGTCTCAGGCTGGAGGCTTTGGCTGGCTCGCTGCGGGTACTGACGTGGCTGATCTGAAAAAGGAGTTGCAAAAAGTCGCAGATCAAGTGGCGCAAAATCCTGTTCCAGGGTCGAGCTCAGACTTCCTCCCCATTGGTGTGGGCTTTATCAACTGGGGTGTCGAACTGGAGACAGCGCTGGAGGCTCTGAGGGAGCATATACCCGCTGCGGTGTGGTTCTTTGCACCAAGGAAGAACGAAGACCTTGTCGAGTGGACGAGAAACATAAGAGAGGTGAGCAAGGGGAAAACAAAAATATGGATACAGATTGGGACAGTCGTGGACGCAATTGAAGTTGCCCGCTCTTGCCATCCAGACGTCCTTGTCGTTCAAGGTGCTGATGCTGGAGGGCACGGACTAGCACATGGTGCTGGAATTGTGAGCTTGCTTCCAGAGGTGGCTGATTCGTTACGAGGGATGGGAATGGGAAGTATACCTCTAGTTGCAGCAGGAGGTATAGTGGAAGGTCGAGGGGCCGCTGCCTGCCTGGCTCTGGGCGGAAGTGGCGTTGTAATGGGCACAAGATTTTTGGCAAGCAAGGAAGCCAACATAGCCAAAGGATATCAAGTTGATGTGCTTAGAACGACAGACGGAGGGAGGAGTACCGTCAGAACGAGCGTATACGATACGCTACGTGGGACAGTGTGGCCTCGTCAATATGGTGGACGGGGTATAATCAATCAAAGTTATCTGGACGCACAGAATGGTATGATTATAGATGAGAACAAGAGATTATATGAAGAAGCTCTACAGAAGGGTGACCATGGATGGGGGGAGAGTGGCAGGATTACTGCCTATGCTGGATGCGGTGTAGGCTTGGTGAAAGAAGTCAAGTACGCAAAAGAGATTATCGATGAAGTTAGACAAGATATATCTGAGGTGTTTTGGAAGCTCTCACATGCATCATCAAAATTATGATTAGAGCTACCCAGCTAATCGGAATAAAGTCACTCGAACTATTTCCCTGAGGGACATTTAAAACACCTGTTTGCTGGCTGAGTGATGACATGCATGCATATCCTCAGGCCGTTCTCTTCAATCTCCATGGAGAAGTTCTGATGCCATCGTGCCCGCTCGTGAAATCGTTTGAGAGCCTCCTGATAGAGAGGAACAATGCCAGGGAACTCGCATCATGATTCAGTCGTTTCAGGACCCTCACCGCCGGGAATGAGCTGGTAAAGAGTCAGCTCGAAAAGCTTCACCGGAGTACATGGTCGTTACCATGCAAATATTGTTGCCATTTAGTAGGATTTTCGGGAGCTTCGTATGAGAGCCGCTGTAGTCACTGCAAGCAACATCAGCTGCAAAGCTAGTTTAAATCTGAGCTGCGGCATCATAGAAAACGTACAATTCGGTCACATCCTCAAGCACCATATCTGAGCGAGGGATTAGTCAACTGTTCTATGTTGCAAGACAAGAAAGGCGCAAAGACATACTGACATAGTCATCGAAGCCCAACAGCGTACCTGCAAATTCTGGATATCAAGGTGGCTTAGCAGAGTCTCCTTGGACATGTGCGGGATTCAGATGGCTGTTTACCTTTATCCCCTTTCATCACCACCCAAATGCGTGAGCCAACGCATTTGTCGATTAACTCTGCGCCGAAGTCTCTTAGTATCTGACCTGATCATATTGTTACATCAAAAGTGGTCACATACCCAAGGGTAATAATTGAGATGTCATTTCTTGAAGTCCGGTATGGCGATTACCTTACTTTATTCTTCAGAAATCCGGAAATACTGTATGGAGGTTGGAGAACGGAGAATGGTCTGGCCGAGATGTGCTTATGAATATACTTCTGGTCCGTCGCTGTCAACTACAGAGCTAGCTACGGTATAACCCGGGTAAATCGCGGTTATATGCATGCAGCTCTTTCTGGACATGGCGGCACCAGTGGCTTTGGACTAAGCTAAATCAATGTTCTTGTCGGTGGTCTGCTGGTTCTAGGCGGCATTTATCTCTTCTATTAAAGTAACAGGTCTCCCTCTCATCCCCGTCTCTACCGAGTCTCAACCATCTGGCTCACCTCCTACAATCATGCTCTATCACTGTTGAAGCTGTCCAACAGCCATGGTGCTTGTATTCGTAGAGGATGGGCAAAAGAAGCAGTGGGTGTATCACTTGCAGAAGTGAATTTGCTCTCACTCACACCGCCTCCGCTCCTGCTAACATCCAACCTAGAGCGCAAGGTGAAATGTGATGAAGCCAAGCCAGAATGCGAAAGATGCAAGAAGGCAACCTACAGGTGCGCTGGATACGATCAATCTTGGCTCAATGAAGCACCGTTCGAGCGCGAAGCCCACAAGCGTATTCTGGTGCGGAACCAACTATACAATGCCAGGCATAACGCTTTTCTCCCAAAACAAGCTCTCATATCCCAAGGCCTTCTGCCTGCTGAAAAAGTCGCCCAAGAATTGGATCTGTCCGCCTTCCGAGAGGATATATGCCGCTCCTTTTTATTCCACAGACTCTGTTCAGGAGAGAACCTCTCCAAGGCTATAAGCTGGTGGCTGAATCCGACGCCGAGGGTCCAAGTTCAATCGCGAACACTGGTTTCAGCGAGCAAAGCAATGGTGGCTGCATTCTTCGGACGTATACATCAACAGCCACTGATTATGAACGAGGGAACGAAATTTTATGGAGAAGCGTTGCGGAATTTGTCGAGTGACCTGTCGCATAAGGTGAAAGCATATACTTTCGAGACGTTGGGCGCGACTATGGCACTCAACATGTATGAGGTTTGCCTTCGCTCATCCTACGCATCATGAGGAGGAAACCCTACTGACCCACATATAGATGATACACCTCACCCCTGATAGTACTGGATTACTCACTCACGCTGGCGGCATCAAAGATTTGATATACGCTCGTGGGCCTGAGCTCCATAAAAGCTATCCTGAAAAAGAAATCTACTTGGAAGCACGCGTAATTCTCGTGCGTCAACCCTAAAGTCCATAGGCCTCATGAGTGTCATTCCCCTAACGTTTTCCGAGCTAGGTCGCGAATGCGATCTTTTCCTGCCAAAGAACGTTCCTTGAGGAGCAAAAGTGGAAGGACGTTCCATGGGAGGAGGATGTATCAGCAAAGTCCATGTTCGATTACATAGTCGATGTACTCTCCGATTTACCCTACTTCCTGCAACAAGTAGCGCACGCCAACATCTCCACGGCTACCGACTTGCCCGAGCGGCCAGATAAAGAGTTATTGCAGAAGCAGCTTCTAGAGCGTCTGCAGATCTTGAGAAAACTGCGGGGGGAATGGCACATCAAATACTCGACTCCAGTGTGGCAGGTTCCTGTCGCATCTGCCTCGTCGCAGGGCTCCGACAGTATCAGGCCTCCATTTGACGCAGCTATTCACTTCGCAGACGTGTTCCGTGCCTATGAGTATTGCGCCTATCAGATGGCCTGTATTCTTCTCTTCTTGCTCTATCAGGATCTCTCACCCGAAAATCTCCAGCCCGTTGAGGACATCTTGCCCGGCCTTTTCCCCCACGGATCAATACAGAATGTAGTCTGCAACATCTGCCGCTGCACCGAATATCTCTGTCACGAACAAAATGGCTCCCGTGGCTACATAGTCCTTCAATTGCCTGCCACCATCGCTTACCTGGCTACCGACAAAAACTCACCGGAGGCCAAGTGGCTGTACCATGTATGCAAGAAGCGCGCTAGAAGCAGTGGATTTGGCTGGGGCGAGTTTGCAATGGATCAGGTCACGCCTCTTAGTTTGTGGATGGCCTCTTGCAGAGATCGACATCGAAATGCGGGATCGAATGGTCATTTTGCCGTGGTGCGACCGTGTTGGGCGGTGGATCCCAAGGAACCTGCGATTGGTAGGAGTGCGTCCTTACACTCCGACGCGGCTTTGCCTCTGAGAGCATGGAAAAGCTTAGGAGAGGCCGTGCGCAACCCATCTTAAAAGCCCAGATCGGTCTGCCCCGTGAGGGTAACGGGGAACCGCCCAAGGGAAGCTGATCGATCCGTTTCACGACGCTACAGCAACCCGCTATGGGCGACCGATCATTCCAAAGAGCGTCAATGTACATGACGACCGATGAAGCAAGTACCATCCACCGTTGACTTTTGTTCACAGGCTTTCATGTATAGACTATTGATATTCATGCTTATAGATCTTTATGCCTGTCACATGAATCCGCTGTTGGACACCCGGACAGGAGTTGGCCTAGAGGTATCGACGTGGAGTTCGGTAGGTGCGAGCTAGTGTGGACTATGTACCGTATGTTAGAAGACAATGTATGCTACTCTCAATCGAGCGCCCTCCGGTGGTGGCAGACAGGTTGCGTCCGTATCCTCGTAACAAGTCATGAACGCGGACGGGGACGCGGACGCTTGCTATGGCGTTAGAAGTCTGGATAAAGGCGCCGGAAGCACAGATTGAACGAAGTAGAATAACATTCATGGAGCAAAAAATCTGAACATCTGGTACTTTCATACATGTGCACAAAGTCATCTACTAGAGTCATCACAACATTCCTATCAACGCCCAGGCTCCCTGTCCCAGCACCGAGCCTTATTGCCCTTTCTCTTTGGCCTCGTCATTCCACTTCCTGATCCTGTTTGAGATCATGGTTTCGAAGTCGTCCCTCAACGCTTTGGGCGCGAGGGGGACAAGCATGCGAGCTCTCTTTTCCCCAAAACGGAAGTGCTCAACTTTGATGGCCTGAAGGATATATACGGCCACGGTGCTTAATTCTACGCGCAATAGAGCCGCGATCACATTAGATTCCATTGAATTTTTCTCCCAGAGATAGTAAGCGCGCAGGTGTGCCTTATTTGGTTTCATCTTGATGGCGGTGGGACGCGCTTCTATGTATTCAGTGACTGAAGCGTTGGCTTCGACAATCTCCGGGGCGAGCTCCTCTTTCGATGGGATGGATTTTGACGATGGCGGAGGGCGCGAGTCTAGAGAAGCGATGGAGGAGGAGGATGATACTGAGGATGCTGGCAGCTGCGGGTATAACGATGCAGGCTCTTCGATTGCTACCTTTTGGAAGTCGTCCTCTAGGAAGAAGAATGTATTTGAAGCAGCGTCTGTACTTCCTTCTTCAATCGACTCCGATGCTTCATCAAACGACTCTACTCTTTGACCATTCGCTAAGCGGATTGGTAGATTCAGTTCTGCGTGCGCAGGTCGAGGAGGCGTAGGTTCCAACGCTCTTCTCTTCGCTTCCAGAATGTAATAGAGTTGGAGAGCAGCGTACGAATCAGAAGCAGCATCTAAGAAAGGGTCCAGTCAGATGATCCAAATTAATGAGAAGGAGCTTGCTGACTTACATTGTGTCTGTTGGTAAGTTAAGTCCTGGCTGTTGCTCCAATCGCTCGTTCGTACATCACCCTTATCCAAGGGAAGCTGAAGATGCTCTTGGACTTGCTGTTTCAGTGAAACCAGCGTCTTGCTTATTTTCTTGACATTTCCAGAGGAGAATTTGACCAACTTGTACAAGTGGCTGAGTTCGAAAAGTCCGTGGGAATCAATACGCAAGAACTTCCGGAGTCTCGTGCAGTCTGCTTTGATGGCGACGCCCTACAACATCTCCAGTCAGAAACATCCTTGCCAAATATCAGAACTGAGTCATGAAAATTTTGAGGGAATCATTCTACTTCCGCAACGTGTCTCGCAACTCAAAATACAAAAAGGGATAGGGAATTGAAGCTAGAGAAGCTGCTTACGACTTTGCTTATTGAAGATGACTCCCTATCGAACATTTCGGAGTCAGCATTTCTACATCAGAGTGCAATCTAAACCACAAAACATAATTTGAGAGTGGCATCGAAGGCGGTATAAAGGTACCACTTTCGGAACATGTCTTGCGACTCGGGAAGGGACATAATTTAGACAAAACAGCACGGAGATAAGCCATACATGATTTCCTTCAGTGAGGGTGCAACAAAATCCTCGATTTGTTGCGCCTTCTCCGAGGTAGCGGCATTGGGATAACGAGCAATATGAGCGAGCAACACCCGTTCTTCACTCGCTATCTGGATCAGCGCGACGTTCTTCGTTATTCCGTCAGTCGCGGACGAATTTGGTGTCCATTCAATGTCAAAACCTATGACCTTTTCGTCGAGAAACAGCTGAGCTATTTTCTCGGTATTTTCCTTGTTCTTACAGTAATGCACCTTCACTTTGTCTTTGTCTCCACCCGGTCCTTGGTACAATGTATAATGCCAGTAGGATGCGGTACTGGTAGGCTCAGCAAGCAGGGCATTTCGCAGCTTAACTTCGGGAATATGAAAGCCGAGCGGAGTGCGGAATGTCTCATCATTCGATGGAGGACAGCGTTCAAGATGAGCAGATTCAGGAGAATGGTCACCATCATTCGAACCAGGACTCTTTGTTGCACATCCAAGTTGGGTCTGAAGCATATGCATTGTGCTTTTGGTCGAGACAATATTTTCACGGCCATCGCGATGTTCATCTCGTGATTCAATGCGTTGTTGCGTTGGCGGCTCAGTCCAGATCTGCGAACTTGTTCCCTGGGACAGTGCGCCGTGGATGAGATGGGACGCACTCTGAGAAGGTGTACTTTCATGGCTGGACGCAAATGTGATGCCGTGAAAGCTGTCCCAAGTACGGTCAGAGCCAGGTCGTGACACTGCACTAACGGTATAATCAGTTGCCTGCTTCCTTATAGAGCGGAAATGCATACGCGGATGGCATTACTTTCAAGACAGCTGGTGTATCCCGACGAGAGCTCCTATCTGGCACAGCGTCTGTACTCATCATGAGAAGAGGCCTTGCAGCGCGGCGGCTCACGTTCGAGGCAAGTCTCTGCTGACGGAGCATGGTGGAGAGAAATAGGCGCCATTAGGACCAGCCCCATTGCTGTCCCTGACTCATAGGCGACAAGTTACGCCAGATGAAATCCGAAGACGCGTTTCGCTTTTCGCTGCTCTTAGATGGCGGTGGCGATACTGGATTGGATTGATTGGATTGGCGGAGATGTGCCTGAACCCGGATTCTTAGCGCCCGAGGCCTGCACAACAGATTCAGCCCTACGAACCAAACCAGTTACAAAAATTCGTGTCCGCAAGAAAGAAATTTATAGCAATGTTACCACTTGGACTGTATTTACCTGTTTCCGAGTGACCACAATGCCCAAGTCAGGGTCGGAAGTGTCTGATGACTTTGAATTCATCGAGACTCCAGCTGCTCCAACTTCTGTGCCTCCCCCTGAGGACTATGGAGTTAGGACAACTACCGTGAGTACCAACTCATTCGGCAGCTCCAATTGACTCTGAAATGGATGACCGGGGATATGTGGTCATATTATCAAGGCTGACACTGGCTCTGTAGTACCCTTCAATCAAGAATGGTCCCCTCCCTGCCGACTCTGCAAGCAGCGACAGCTTCAATAATATTCTACTCGGTACAATTCTCGCCGTGGTACCAGCCTACTTGGCGCGTCAGGTCAACGGAGGCCTTTTCACCTGCATTTTCTTCGCCTTGTTCACCAGTATTCCCATCCTAGCCACATTCTGGTATCTAGCTTCTACAATATCTCCGCGAAAAAATGAGAAGGCTCGATATCCAGGTAGACCGGTGGAGCATTACCTGCAGTTCCACAGCGAAAAGGATAGAGCGAGATACCATGGCAAAAGCAAGATACCAATGGAGACCTTTCACGAGATGTACTTCGATGGCGCCGTCGACTTCAAAGGCGATGCCTTGGAGGTGATGGAATACCGCCATGACTGGGCAAATTTCAGATTCACACTCAGCCTGTTCCGCTTCTTCCTCACTGGTATGATGCCAGAGGTTATCATGCACACTCGCTCTCAAGGTGAGCTACTTTTCAATGCAGGCTGGCCATCTGGTCTCTAACGGCCCCAGACGAGGAACAGGTGCGAGACCATTACGACCGCGGTGACGACTTCTACGGTTGGTTCCTAGGTCCCCGCATGATCTACACTTCTGGCATCATTTCCGACATCAACAAGGAAGAAAGCCTCGAGCAGCTGCAAGACAACAAACTCGGAGTTGTGTGCGAGAAGATTGGCCTCAAACGCGGTGAATCTTTACTTGACATTGGTTGCGGTTGGGGGACGCTTGCCAAATACGCCAGCACGAGTTATGGAGCACATGTGACAGGAGTCACCCTCGGAAGGAATCAGACAGCGTGGGGTAACAATGCATTGCGGAAAGCGGGCATTGAAGAAAGCCAAAGCCAGATCCTGTGTATGGATTACCGTGATATCCCTTTGCCGCCCGGCGGATATAACAAGATTACGTGTTTGGAGATGGCAGAGCACGTTGGTGTTAAATATTTTTCTACCTTCTTGAAGCAGGTCTACGACATGCTGGATGACGATGGGGTCTTCTTTCTGCAGATCGCTGGCATCCGGAAATGCTGGCAATACGAAGATCTGATCTGGGGGCTCTTCATGAACAAATACATCTTCCCCGGAGCGGATGCATCAACACCTTTAGGATGGTTCGTGGATAAGTTGGAAGGCGCTGGATTTGAAGTGAAGGGCATCGACACCATCGGAGTCCACTACTCCGCAACACTTTGGAGATGGTACAGGAACTGGATGGCAAACAGGGAGAAAGTCGAAGCGAAGTATGGGAATAGGTGGTTCAGGGTACGTCTCTTGTCTTCCAACAGCCGCACTTGTGTACTGATGTATCGTTCCAGATCTGGGAGTTTTTTCTTGCCTACTCAACCATCGCCTCCCGCCAGGGTTCTGCGACTTGTTATCAGATTACGTTGGTCAAAAATATCAACTCCACACACCGGATAGAAGGGGTCCCTACTCAATTCGGCCTGAGAGGAGCACTGGCAGCGTCCAATGTCGATGCTGCAGCGAATCGCTTCAAGAATGTTGCTGGTGGCTTAGGAGATCAGGTCCGACAAGCGTTGCGATCTGAGTAGCCAACTTCTGTTTACTTGGACATCGACATATTTGGATGACCAGTTCGAGAGTATAGTACAGCGAAGTACGCGAGAATCTGTGTCGTGGACACCAACAATAGAGTCGCTCAAAAGTCTCTTTCACCAGAGTCAGATCTAGATTTGCTTCAAGGTAGATACTGATAAAGATGTCGCCCCTTCAACATGGCCTGTAGAACTACGTGAAGCTTTTGGATGTACCATTGGCATTCATTCATGACTATCATACCCTTGCTCTCACAGCCGTAAATGGCTTTCAACGCGATACAGAGAGAGTTACGTAACATGATCCGTACGTAACCAACAACATGCCCCATCCACCACACTCCCATCAGACCGCCATCCCCACCCACTCCGTTCGGCACTCAAGGCACCGGGACCGACACGAACCTCGCCAGACTGGGCACCCCCGCACCCATCGCGAACAGATAGTAATAGCCGGGGACCAAAACGCCCGGATCGAGGGGCAACGTCATGGTGTAAGTGGTGCCGTTGGCGGTGGCGTTCAACGGGATACGCCGCTGGTCCGTGTTCACGGTATGCGTTGTCGCGCCGAGTCTAAGCATGGCCCAAGCGGTGACTGGCGAGTCTGTGGTCGCGGTTAGAATTCCGCCGACGCCGACTTGAGAGGGGGCTGATTCTATGACCGGTCTGATGGCTCGGCTGCCGTTGGGGTTGAACAGGTAGCTTGGGCTGTAGATCTGGCCGTCGTAGTGATTTGTCGCACAGGCTCCGCACAGGCCACCCCCGGCGGATAGGATAGTGGCGTCCGGTAGGAGGATCCCGATTGAGTGGTAGTTACGGGGTATGGCCTGGGGTGCGAGTTTTGTGAAATTGGTAGACACAGGGTCCCACATTTCCGGTTGAAGCTGGCTGCCGTTGTCAGAAAAGGGAATACCATATTCTTGGCCACCCGAGATGAAAATTGCTCCTGTGGGAAGTACAACCGCGTTGGCGAAGATTCTTGGGTAAGACATCGGGCTGATTGTCTGGACGGTGGCTGCACTCATCGCGGTACCGATCGTGATGATATTGGCATTTGCCGTCGCATTGGCGCCTTGCTGTGGACGTGTGAGCAATGGTTTGCGGTGTATTCAAGGCAGCGAGACAGGTATACGTAATCAATTGCCCCACCGACTACCAGAATTTTTCCTGCCGTAGCATCATACATGACCGCGTTTCCGCACATGGCGTCGCCATCAGCGCGATCCCCCGCCGCTACCTGGCTGCCCGTTCCATTGGTGCCATACCAGTTCATAGCTTTGCTCGGTCCTGCCTGGAAGATCGTTGCACCCTTCCAAGCAAAGAGCATTCCCTACAGCATCTATAGTCAGCATTGCTTCTCCAAGGCAACAGGCCTGAGGCATGAGCCGGGCTTCAATAACGAAAGCAGTGGTTTGCTTCTGAGTATCGTCTTTCAACCCAAGCTACGGTAACGGCTAGAAAGGGGTGATATTAAAACGTTCGTACATGGTTATCAGCACGGTATACCAGCTGCGCATCGTTGGTCTGACGGGGTTCTCCAGTCAGCAATGACTTCTTCTTGACGAGAATTGGAGTATTGAAACATGTGCTTGGAAGTATGAGACTCCCGGATCATGTCTGGCCGCTCTCGAGGACGTCCAACTGAGGGGGTTCAAGGCAGCGGAAGTCCTACCAGCATAGGAGCAACTGGTGCACCAGGAACTAGGGTCCAATTATTCGTTGATGGGTTGTAGATTTCCCCTGTATAATGTGTGAGCACAAGAAGCACGGAACATTGACAACCGCATTATTCAAGGCTTCATACCATTCTTGCCGCCCTCGTTCCCACTCCAGGACCCACCGATCGTAAAAAGATTGCCGTTGGAGAGTGTAACCATCTATATGATTTGCGAGTCAGCGTGTCTCTTCTGAGATCAATATGAGTGGTGGAACAGGTCTCTGGAGTGCTTTACTCCTGCGACAAGTCTTGCAATTCGGAATGCAGTACGAACCATGAAGAAATGACTCGGAAAACATGACTCACAGATTGATAGCCGCGAGGGATCTTCATATGTCCTTCTGCTGTCCATGAACTCATTTCTGGATCATATATACTCGTTTTGGCAGCATCATTACCACCTGCCATCGTTAATGTCAAGTATGTATATGCCCAGATGTTGCACTGACCTGTTGCAACGACTCGACCCTTGGCGTCTAGAGAGAGGCCTTCACAAAACATGTCGTGCTATCGGACAATTCGGAGTCAGTATGTCCTTATAACAATGTAAAACGGGTGACATGTCAGGTTCTGGAAGTAGCATTGAAGGCGAAAAAAAGGTACCACTTCGGAAATACGTCCTGCCGCTCAGGACGGGATGCGCTTTGGGACAGAACAACACAGAGATAAGCCATACGTCTGTATTGGAAATGTTCCGCTGGGAAACTAGTCCTGTGGTCATATTGTACGTGGCAGTGAGCGTATTTTTGCCGGCGCTTCCAGCGAAGGTACTGGCAGCCCAAGATGACCACACAAGGATGTTTCCAGAACTATAGTCAATTGCTGCGGAGACGGGGACAATGGGAAAGTCTATCTGGGATAGGATATATCAGTCAACATCGCGAGCGTTCGAACAGGGACATTAGGCCAGCTCACGGTAGGACTCCACTCTCCTTCGCCTGAGGCTGGAGGAGGCGTACTGGTCTCGAAGATATTGAAGGATGCACAACTAGTCCAAGGCCCTCGACTTCCCGCCTCTGTTAGGGCAATGATCCTGACATATCGGGCAAAAGAGGCTTCGAATATTGTCGTTTTGGTGCTATTGCTGTCCTGATATGTGCCCAACGCAACTGGAGTCCAAGTGCCATTGTCTACACTCAGAACTATCTGGTGCTCCCCGATATTGCCGTTGCTTGGACCATCTTGGCGTGGTATATACGCAATGCTGTTGATTAGATAAGTCTGGCCCATGTCGATGGTCAGCGCGTGTGGTAGGGAAGCCTGGATACATCTAGTGTCAGCATACATTTGGCAGACGCACCCTGAGATGTTGATTTTAGAGGTTCATTACTCCACTCATAGCTGAAGACGGTAGCCCAACGGTATAAGTCGTATGCCAAAATGTGTTCAGATTGCCGTCCAGGACGTTGGAAGGAGGGAAACCAGGCTGATAACTATCGGCTGTAGCGACCCAATTGGTCTTTGGGATGGACGTGGAAATGAGGGACTCTGCGGACCGACCCTCTGCTATCGCATCAAGGTTCAACCCATCGAGCGTGGCTACACCTTCGGTCACCAGGCCCCCGTTGTCAGTACTTGCCGCCTGCACTGAAGCTGCTGGTTTGTTGAGGGCGATTGCAGAAGGCGCTATTGCATGGATGTGTCTTGGCGCAAGAGAGACTATTGCCATGAGGTGTAGCAGCGTCTTCACTTGCGTCTTTGAGATGGGGAAAAACATTGTAAAACAAGGGTTTGTAATGCCTTGACTATTCGGGAGGTCAATGAACTGGGGATCTAATACACAGATCTAAGATATGCAAAAAAGTTGGACACATGAGGCCTAAGGAAAGGCAAACGATAGGAAAGACAAGAACGATGTTGTCTTGGCTGTAGGAGTGAAGCCAGGGATACGTAGCAACAAGCAAGATAGAGCCGAAGACTCGAGAATGAATGCACGAAGTTACAGAAAGGGTCGCTGCCTTGCCCCCACGGGCAGCCGGAGAGATGGGTTCCCTGCCCAGAGGAGGGATAGGATAGCGCCATGAATTCGGGCCTGCAGGCACACCGAGAGTAGCCTTTTGATATTCAAGGTGCTTATGCCTGGCATACACTGCGGAGAACGGAGACGGAGATGGGATCCACCCAGGGAGAAATCAAATTGGAAGCAGAGTGAGCAACTTGGGTCATGCGCCAATGAACGTTGCTTCATCCTGGCTACCTTAGGGTCTGGTACCTTAGGCCAGCAACGACTCGAAAGGAAGCTTGAGCCGAAGGTTGAAGTGACATTCGCTTTTCGCCGCTAGTCTTTTCCTTTGCCGTGCTGCCGCGCAAGGGCCGCGCGCCGCCCGATTGCCTTAAAGTAGATGTAGATCATCGGTGGCCGTTTTAAACCCGGATGGACCAAGGTACTTTATATTTTTTCTTCATCGCGGCGTGCTACTTTTTTAGACTCTCAAGCGCTCTTTTCGTCTATCATTCCGTGTCCATGATTTCACTATCTCATCTGTGTCTTGCGGCCACACCCATGATAGGGGGAGCGCTAAGCTGAGTTGCGACCCAATGAACAATTTCGCATGACCTTCATAATGCGACAGAAAAGCACTCATAGATCTTTCGTGAAATATGCCGCTTTCGCCTCAAACGCGTCCATTATCCTCGTGCTTCGCTCCCCTTTGAGAACGAAGTAGTCTCAGTACCCTCAGATAAGGTTCGTTCATCTTTTTTGCTCTGACTTCTTGCTATCATAGGACCGAGGCTTCTCGCAGTACTCAGGGTTCGGCACCGCTCTCCCCTATGCGACAAATCCTCGATCACTAACCATGCTATCGAAAGCATTCAGGTCATTCAGCTCATGTTCTTCTGTTCTCCACCTCGGCTTGATTACGATAAGGTAGTGTGGCTCCGTCATCGCGGCGCTGAAATCAACCAAAAGCCCGCCACTTGTAGTTCCGTGCCTGAACATCCATCGGTAGATGCCCAATTTTCGCATCATTTTCAGACCCTCAAAATCTTCTTGACCAATCGCGAGGTAACTAGTACATCTTCGCTGATCAAGTCTTTCACGATGACTCGAAATGACTGTCTTATCTACGCTGGCTTGATATACTCGCTGTCGGGCGGATCCCATGCTTCAACATTGAAATTCTTTATTATCTCCTCTTCCCTTTCCGCCGGGATTGTCAGGAAGCCATAGCAACGCACCGCTAATTTTCCGTACACTTTGGTGTCAACGATTCGCCCATAAGCGAGCAATTCGTTGTAGAAGGGATTCCTATGGCCGCGGAGAATATCAACGGATATGAGGTCGTGCTCCTTGCCCAATAAAGCTGCGCGGCCACTTTCATCGTCATAGAACTTGAACTATGTAAAGAAGACCATACCGCAGAGAGGCGAGGAGTCAAGGCGAGCTGCGCACCTTCAGCGCGTATGGCTTAGAGCCATCCAAGCTTCAAACACGTGCGCGTGCCCTCCTCCGGAGGTATTTTCGGGGTCAGTATCGCTTATAAGAGACAAAGAATGTTGATAGCGGCTGAACGGTCTCGGAATGGAGAGAGTTACCGGCCTTTACATCTTGGAAGAGGCCCGTCGTAAAGAGGCGATTGATGCAATTGAGGCATTTCCTTGACGCTTAAAGCTCCGTTAGAGGGCATGAGCTGCTGGCTCTGCTAACGGAGCGGCGTTTGATGATCTATAAAGGAATGATAAAACTATAAAAAGTCTGGGGAGATTGGTGAGTTCATGCAAAAGTTGTCTACCTGTGCGAGGAGGTTCCGAATGGAGGAAAACAGTCGCTACGACCAGGGTGGCCTTGAGTCCCTACGATTCTGATGAGCGGGACCCATCAGAATGTCGGATAACTGTCCTTTGAGGCCCGAACTGTTGCCACCACTAGGATACACAGCATTTCCGTATGGCGCTCTACATTCTATCTCAAATTAAGGTTTAATCTCCGACCTGACGAAACCCGTTTCAAATCTCGTTGTCATGCGGCGGGGCTAAAAGGATGGACCATCCAGCTAGCAAGTTTTGGTGAGAACAACGACTGCTTGTTAAATCTTCTAGGAAACTTTGGCTCTAGCAGAGTCTCGGCTGTAGACGGTCAGGGTCACATGCAGACTACTCTCACAGCCTTGTGCGCATCATGAATAATATTAAAGAAAGCAAGAGCCGAAGAGTGACCAGGAGATTCGAATGGGCTAGTAGGGCGTACGGCTGACATACATAAGCGAGATGCATGTGGCAGGTAGCCTTGCAGCAGGGTGAGTTCAGCAGACCAATAGGAAATCACAATCAACGGACAGTCTTGCGTGGCTACGAGTTTCACTTTCGAAGGGGATGGTTGAGGTGCATCTACTAGCGCTGATGATGCAGAGTCTCGTCGCAGGTTGATCGGTACCTACCTTAGCACAGCCATCAGCTGGGCGGCGATCCCGGAGCTATGTCGTGCGGCCGAGAAGTCTGCCTCCAATTGAATCGTTCCCTGAGTGTACCATAACCGGCATCCGTTGGTGGGTACTTTCGTGCCAAGAAGATAGACGTTCCATCAAAAGTAGTAGAATGGCAGGACACCGCCAAGAAAAACGTAGCTCTGCACCAAGACGTACAAGTACGAAGGGTGAAGTAGTTCAAAGTTTAGAGGACCCGTTCCATGATTGTACTCTTCTCTCGTTTACGACCGATCCACCATGCAAAGACCCTACAACGGAGCCAGATATCATGACACCCGATCCTTTTGCGAAACGATGGAAGTTCGTTCTGGTGCTAGGCATGCTTGTCTACCGCTTCCTAGTTGCTCGTCCTTCGATAGCCAAGAGCCGAAAGCTTGGCGAGAAAGCACGCGCCTACAGGCCGAGAAAGCCTTCGCAATATGACTGTAGATGACGCACAGGCTATACCAAAAACCACTACTGAATTGGAGTTCCCGAAACTCTACGAAGTTTCAACGGTCATGGCTCTCTTCAGCGTAGGCAGCGCGCAGAAGTGCCTTTGCGACTCGCCGTTGACTGATCTGGACGTCTAGACATACGGAATTCCCGGTATATCTTCTCCCCTTAGCAGCGACGGGGCAACTCAAGGATCTCGAAATTGCATCGAAGCGGGCTGCTGATGCTGGGGTGCTCCTTCTCGAATTTGGACGAAATAGACCAACATGGGAAAGAGCTATCGAAGCTATAGCGCGAATGGATTTCCGGAAAAAATGGAGCCATAAATATGAGGATGCACATATGGTTCCTGCTGACGATAATAAACAGCTTGCAGATTCGCAATTATATACCCCGTTGCCCAAGTGACCTGCCAAACATCGCGATCTTTGCAGAATGATGGTTGTTTCGCTACTGGTAGGCCGATTGCAACGCTTGATGATGGGAGTTCCAGAGGATTGTCTGTGCTCTCCTTGGCTCATCGAATTCCAGGTACCCCAAGTCACCCGCTATGTATCACAATGTAATCAATGGCATGCTCGATGGTCGAAGGTTACTGGTTCGCTATTTCGCCTTACCTCGACCTGATTTCCCGCGAGAACATTGGATAGAAGCCGGACGTGACAGTCACAATGAACGGTATGATTGGTTCAGTTACTTAGCGTATCCTTGGTATGCGACGTTGGGGGCCGGGAGCTTGGATTCCTAGGCTTCTTGGATCCAGAGTACCAGGCGAGGACGGCGACAAGTATTATCGCCACGGCTACACCTTCGCTGAAATTGGACCCCAAGCTCTCAGCACTATAAGGGATGAGGGAAATCGATCAGACTCGGGGTCAATTGGTTCAATGACATCGAGGAGGATGCCTCTTTTCGCCCCAATAGGTGAGAGACTATGGTTTGTGAAATGTACCAGCATCTGATGTCTTCGACTCGCATATGTTGCTTGGATAAGCTTTCTAAGGGCTAATCGGATCATCCCAGCCTTCCCTTCTCGAACCCCCTCCATAGCCTTATCTCCCCAGATGGTTCCGTTGTGCGCTTTCCGATCTTGACCAAACCAACAAAAACAGAGGGGTAGACCGGGAGTAAACATATGCGGCACGCTTCACCGCGAGAGGTACTCCACGTACACACGGACTACGGCGCGCTTGGCTTGGCCCGCTCTTTGTGCATTATTGTCCCATCTCTCAGCAGCAGCGCTATTATTGCGACTTGAAAGAAAGCTTCCCAATTCGTATTGATGTCGAAACTCCCAATGCGCTTTTGCGTCGAGAATTGAGCTCAACTCCGCAGAAGTGTGGCAGGAATGGGCGACCTTCTCATTTTCACGGAAGCGTGCATAAATGGACGCAGCTAAATTATACAATGATGAGAGCACTTAATCGATGAGAACCTGCCGAGTAAGCCTCTGTTCACTCATTACGGTATCTAGTAGTATTTTGTCAACGGACAACGCTTCTGCATGGCAATCGTTTTGGACCCCAAGGGGGTAGTTGACGGGCTATTCTTGCCATCTACTTGTTACGGCCGTCTGTACGCTCCGTACCTGCTCATGGCCTCGACAGACAATCCGGGCATGAAAACAAGAGCTCACGAGGATGGTCGGAAGATGGACTTGGACATGCTCAAGATGACGAGGGTCTGAGCGTATTGAGGTCCTGGCATTGCCGTTGATCTAGCTTCGAATGGATACTGCCCCGAAGATCACTTGATGCTTATGTTGGCCTGCTCAGGTTCGCGACTCTAGTGCTCGGTAGAGATAGCGTTTTTGCGATTTTTCGACGCTCTTTCTTCGATAGCTCATTTCGTGCAAAGCGATCTTTTCCCTTCATTCCTAACAAGCCGCAAAACGCTTGGATCATACCTCGCATGGATGCAAGCCAAGTGCTTACACCATTAGTAGACGATCTCATGACAAATCCATCGGACCTCACCGAGTTCGCATCGCAAGGAAAGAAGCCGCTCCGAATTAGCTTATCCCGAGACTGCAATGCCACCCGTGCATCCCCCGGGTAGTCGGAGTAGCTCGGTGAAAACGGTTTCGAATTCGTCAGTGTTCTCCATGATGTATGCTCCGTCTAGGCGTCGAATTAGCTGATGTTCGCTAGGCGAAGCCTCTGTTGAGCTGTGCAGGGTATCAAAAATTGAGCGGATATCCTTGCACTTGCTCAAACGTTGTGTGCTGAGATCGTCGCGGCCAGAGAGTTCTTTGCTGATCGACTGTGGCTTACCGAAACACTCTCTGGACCGGGGCTTCGGAACTTCTTCGGGGTTGATCGATGTTGAGATTGTCGGACGGAGGGCTTATTTTTGGCCGCTTGTGGCTTGGCGGAAGGAATTTGGCCCAGAAACCAGCTGCTCGTCGACAGCAATGCGGGGCTCGGAAATCCTTTACCCAGATAGTTCACGAAAGATGCTGCTTGCGCGCATTCTCCGTCATGTTCGCCATAGGACCGAGTGGAAAGATCCCTGCCCCTTGAGTCGTGCCTGAGTTCCAGAAAACGTATGGTCTGTAGCTTTCGACCAGCCAGAGCTTCTCGCGCTGGATCCAAACCTGCTTCTCGGCTGCGACTTCTTGGGGAAACAAGATTTGATCTGATGAGACTGTACGGTATGGAGGATCTGCTCAAAGTCCCAGATTTTGTGAGATTGGAGATAATCGCAACGGAAACACTCAAGCAGCACATTAACCAATATTGGTATACCATCTTTCGATACAACTCTCCAATTTCTAAAGTAGCCACGCAAGCCTGCTCAGCTCAAGAAACAAGAGAAAGAAGTTTATCCTCCCCAGAAAGCTACGAGAGCGGCTTTCGGGAAAAAGAGATTCATAAATAAGAAGACGCAATCCATACTTGCTTCTTCGGTTAGTAATCGACACCTATGCTCCATTTTATGGCTTCACACCACTGAAGGGGCATACCAATAGGGACACCTCACAGAGCCGCTGCTCCAGCGATCCTTGATCAATATCGCACCAAGAGCCTCTCGTTCCTCTCATTCAGTATCTGTCACGTCTGAGCAGCATGGCTTTCACATGTAGCTCGAGGTCAAAACAGGGCAAGAGGCGGGCTTGGTGCCTGCATCATTTATTACCATGGCATTCGATGCACCAAAGGAGGCGCATACAGTCAGCTCGAGTCATCGCTCATCTGCTTCCACTATGACGCAGTTTCTGCCATTTGCGTGACCACTACATGAGGGTCGCTGCGGGCATAGACCTCTCGGAATCTGGCCCTCATACTTCCATTCCCCCCTGTGTTAACAGCCTCGCACTTATCCTACTCAGCCTCTCAGTGGTAAGACTAGACCAAAGTTGAATTAGCATGACGCGAATGAGATTGCTTCTTAAGGAATTGAACGCTCAGAAGATACCTACCGTGTTGGCTCAAAGCCCTTTGCCTGCATAATGGACATTCTTGCTTCTCACCCAGCCAGTCTAAAATACACGTGAAGCAGAACGTATGTCCGCAAGTTGTAGATGACGGATCTTTCATCGGCTCGAGGCACAGTGTGCATTTTCTTTGCTGCTTCGGTTGTAACCAGGCGAGGCATGACGGATCTGAGAGATCGTAGCGCGGGAGGGAGGACGTGGGGAGAGGCGTATGGGTTGTAACTGAGATACGATTGCGGCTGGTATCTGCTCTCTCCATGGGTTTTGAGGGCTCCAGCAGGTCGCTAGCTTCTTGGGTTCCTTGGTGGCTTTGGAGACCTATCTCCACCCCATCATCGAGGAAAGCACTGGATCCCTCTGTTGGTAGAGCGGTTGTGATAGTATTCTGGACGTGCAGATAAGCCTGCACAACTATTTGAAGCACTAATAGCACACCGAGAACTTCATAGCCTACGCGCTGTTGGGAGGGGGCCAGGCGCTTCGAGAAGATGTAGCGTAGCCCGAAGAGCCGCTTGCTGAGGTGATAATAGGAGCCTGTGAAGTAGAATACCGCGAGAAAAATAGCGTATATAGGGGAAGTCGAGACTGAGGTTATGGTGGACAGGTTCTCTAGGAGGTAGAACTGGAGACGATAGTATAGAGAGGCTCTAGAAGACTTTGGCGCCCGACTGAGATTGCTTTCGATCTTGAGGCGAATGCGAGAGCGAAGACTGGGGAGAAGCTTGCTGAGGGTGTAGGGTAGGAGAACGGCCGAGAGTACGTAGCCCGTGCGGCGACCTATGGTAGGAAGCTGCCTGGACTGATTTTCGATCTGATAGATATCACAGTACTCCTCGCCCAGGCTGCGATTGCCAAGCACGGTAGTGAGCCCAAGATAAAGCAGCTCAGTGAATGTGCGGGCTTCGGAGCCGTATCTGTGAGAGAACCGCGACCCGTATAGACGGCGAAGGATAGTAGAGAGCTGCTCAAAGAGGACGCCTTGGAAGTGAATATCTTTCTGATTGGAGCGTATTATGTCTGGAGCGGCAGCGAAAGGGAAGGCGTAGTCCGAGGTCAATGATCTGGGAACGTCGTGTACGTGATCGTTGGGGAGATTGGAAGTTGCCATGACCTGTCTCTTCCATACTCGATGTTCCAGGCATATACTCCGTAAGCTTCCTCGAAGCGTCTCCACATTTGACTGCCTCGGCACAAGATCCATTGCCTCTTTAAGGTCGCAAGCCACTTGGCTTCAAGCGGCACCCGAGTATGCGCAAACTGTACAATACCTTACTCTCAAGCTCGCGTGAGCAAGAAGACTTGCTCTAATCACATTCATTCCTTCTTTTGGTTTACACCTTTGAGAATGTTCGGTTGATTATGTCTACAGCATGGATGGGGATCCAGCTGTCGAGCCTGAGCTCGACGCCTTTAGTCTACTACTGCCTTTGCCGTACAGAATCGCAGTCATCCTTGTTCTTGGTATGCGTTATCCTCTCCCAACTAGCCAATGCAGTGTGGCTAATACACTCTTAGGCGTGTGGGCTTGGGGGGTTAATTTACACTACCTGTCTATCCTGAAGATCGTGAGCATGGCAAGCACCATACCCGCAGTATCATTTGGCTGATGGGATTGTCCAAGGATTTGCCAATACTGATCAAGTATCACACTCGAACCTCTTCCAGCATCCCTCCGCACCACCGCCGAACATACCAGCTTGCGGCCACAGTAACTGTGCCCCTCATCATTTCTATCCTGCTCTTCTGGATTATCACACATGGACAACCGGCTCTGGTCCTCGCGTGGGATATCCTCCCTCAATCGTTCCTCTTCCTACTCGCCGTCTTCTTTCTCCTGCCTTTCCAACGCCTGTCACGAACAGGCCGATACCGATTCCTTTCGACTTTGAAACGTGTCAGCATTGGGGGGATTGCAGAAGCAGACAATGGAAAGTTCGGAGACATACTTTTGGCCGATGTCTTAACATCGTACGCAAAAGTTCTCGGTGACTTATTCGTGTCTTGGTGCATGCTTCTGTCTCCGGGGCTTTCGTCTACGGGCAAGCCTGATCGAAATTGTGGTGGCGCCTACATGGTGCCACTCATCATCAGCGTTCCCAGCATGATACGGCTCAGGCAGTGTTTGATTGAATTCTTGAGGGTCAGAAACAACCCTAATAAGAATGCAACCACAGGTTGGGGCGGGTATGCGGAGGCCCTTTCGTGGAGTCAATACGAAGAGAGAGCTGATTAAATCACGCAGACAACATCTCGCAAATGCTCTGAAGTATTCCAGCGCTTTCCCAGTCATCGTGCTGAGCGCGCTGCAGCGAGGGACGAATCCGAACGATTTTGGCATGACCGAAGCGAGTTTATTCCGTTTGTGGTAGGACATAGCTTCTAGACCTGTACAAGGCCACGATTGACATAGGCCCAGGTTGTTCTTTGTCTTCCTCAACTCCTTCTACTCCTTCTATTGGGACGTTGCCAAAGTACCAATCCCTCATCCCTACATGCACTTGCTCGGGATGCGTTCTGACCAATCAATTCCTTCAGGATTGGGACCTCACTCTGTTTGCTCCCTCCTCCGTGCGCAATAACCCTGAGCACCCGTGGGGATTACGACGACACCAACATTTTCACAGTAAACAAATGTGAAACCCCTGTACCCATATCAAGATGTTACAATAGTGTAGACTAACAACAAAACAGGTATTACGGCGCAATATTAATAGACCTTATGTTGCGGTGTACATGGAGTTTCAAGCTCAGTCCGCATTTAGATCACTTTAATGATTTAGAAGGATCGATCTTCATTATGGAGTTCTTAGAAGTCCTACGGCGTATGTGAATGACCCTTTCAACATGTGCCGTTTACTCATTCAGTATTAGGGTGGCTATGGATCTTCTTTCGAGTGGAAACGGTGAGTAGGCTCATGAGCCATTCGCAGTAGCAGATGATTCTAATGCTTTCACAGGAATGGGGTATATTGATTCATGAGCCATCTGAAGCAGCCAAGAATTGCTAATGCCACGGCAGTTCGTACCAATCGCGGTCCACCGGCAGAAGATATATTGCTAGGAGACATGATGGACAGCCCCATGAGCCCAACATTCCCGAAATAAGACGTGTACATTAGGTAGCATCATCCAAGACTGGCACCAACTCCGCCGCTAATGCAAAACATCTGCCCCGGTCCAAGAAATTCTGGACAAGCATCCTAGAGTTAGCATTGCTTTCTCGAAAACTCGATATCTTTGGCATGTCTACACAATGAACATTGCCAACAGATGACCCAAGTTTCCAAGACTCTATTCAGCAGATGAAATCTGGACTTGAAGTTACGCACCTCCTCATCCGGCACCACAATCTTCTGGTATTCTTCGTCTTGGAAGCAAGCAGCTATCATTGCGTACGAAGGGGCTTCAAATATAGCCATCTAGGACGGTTGGAGAATGCTCCTCGAAAGCGGCATGAATGAAGTGAACTCACGCCGTCGGCATCAGAGACAGGGAAGCCTACTTGCTTCAATTGTGCCGAAGCCTACGCAGGGTTTCCAGGTCAGCATTCCTTCTTCAAGGTCAAGCTTCAAGGTCAGGATTGTGCTGTGGGCCAACGAGGTCTCTGCTCCCGAAAAAGATCTTCGGGCTCACATCTTGGCATAGACGGGGAACGAATCTAGCGGAGGCGTACTTACTTCTTCATTGACATGAGCCTGCAGAGACAATATAGACGATGTTAGCCCTATGCAGCCACGGACCGAGAGTACCCGACGCAAGCTTCACGCATTTGTACATAACTGAGCAAATTCTTCTTGACGATGGCAATGCTGCTGAAAAGCTCTGCGTGCTGGTTCTTCCAGTATTGATGAAATTCATCGAGGCTCATGCCTGGCTTTCGGTACACGAGAAGCGTCAACCTCACTCTGTCCTTCCTCGCAGCGAAGGACTTAGTCTTCGGTTTCTGTTCGTCTGCCATGGAGGGCAATGGCTTTTTCCAGTGCTGTTTTCGCTTTTGGGTTGTTTTATGAAATGCAGAAAGTGGGAATGACGGGGGTTGGATACAAACCTCCAGATCACAGTTGGAAAAATTGTACCCCTCAATCTACGGCAACACACACGTACCATACTATCAGGGTCTGGCTCCCCTGGAATCTTCGTATTCGCTTCTTGTACAGATCCCACGCACGCCGGGTCGATAGCCTCCCCAACTTGCAGGAATCAGACCCCTTTTCTGCAAGATCACCTGCGTGATTGCGGTGGACAGGGTATGAAAACGCCACCGAGACGCGTAGGATCACCGACATAGCTATAGCTACTAAGTAGCCTTGAAACTCGAGTCAATGGATTCCCTTTTTCCTTAGGAACTGTACCCACGCTTCTTCAAGTTACTGTCTAGCTCCAATATCTGTAGTCGGGCTAATCTCTCCGATCTTGGCAAACGTACCTTAGCATTGTGGACGCATACTGTCACAGAAAACTGGGTAGGTTCACCCATAAGCTCGGGACTGACCTACCCGAGGAGTTCATCACTAGACCCTGTTGTGCCCTGCGTCGGCCGAAAGTCTTTAAGGACCCTGCATTGGAGAGGGTAATGCACTGGCAAGCCCAGCGGATACCTGGATGAATGGTGTTGATGTCGTGCAAGCGATAACGGAGAATGATATATATGATAATACGAATGCGAAGTCGGCACCGCAAGTCCTGGACAGCGCTAGTATCAGCCCTAAGCTTAGTTCCGAAGGCAGCCCGGGAGTGGGAGAACAGGAGAGACCTTGGAAACCATCTCCTGGCAGCATATGAATTGAACTTTGGAGATCTCTTTTGGGCGTTGTACCGGGCGTTGGGCCCCAAACTGGGCTAGGCCAGGTGCAGTTCCGAAGCACTTGCAAGCGCATTGTCCAGGCAGCCTTCATCAGGGATCTTAGCGCACGAGTTTTGGCATCCGGACTTTTGGTACCGACCTCCGTAGAAGACAAGACAATAGGCTCTTCTTTTAGTCGATACATGCAATCTGCATGAGTCAATTCGACATGGACCTAATGAAACATCCTGTTCCTTTGTGTTCAGACTTTTGACTAGATGACCCTGCTTGCTATTGTTGTCGTCATGGCCGTCATAAGGAGATCTTATCGTCGGAAGGAGGGAATCTTGGGTCCCAGCGCTTGCTTTTACCCACTTCACCCTCGTAAACGCTTTGTGCTGGCATGACGTGAAAATTGACTCTCAGCTTCAAATTCAGCTTCAAACTCTTGCTGGTCCGCAAGCCAAACTCTAAAGCAAGCAGGTGAACAAGTGTTTCAGCAGTCAAGGCTCAAAGACCCAAAGGATTTCAGTGCTATTTACAGTAGCAAAGGACGCTGGTGCTGTATTTTTCGCGCGTTCCGTGGCCTGCCCGAGTCCCAATGTCTTGCTGGGAGACATTGACAGCTCTGGAGAGTCCAACGTCTCTTAGGTAGGCTATTAGGGATATCAGAATTAGTATTGCTTTTTCGAGTAGGCGAATTCGAGTATCAAGACTGATTTATAGGGCAAAAAGATGCCTGGCTCCTGAGGCATATCTTGCGACCCATACTGCAGGACCGAACAGTAAGAAATGCTTCAATAATACGTACGTCGTCAAAGATCGACACAATGTCCACTGGGAAAGCCAATGACTAATTAACTGTGAGCGAGCGGCATAAAATTCAGAGCCTAGCACACTTTACCCTCGACTCATCCAGCAACTTCTCTTCCTCCGGAGCTATGATCTTCCGGAACTCTTCATCGTTCAAGCACTCAAAAATCTGACAGCACGATCGGTCACTGCTCTTTTCTCATTACGTTTGGTAGAAAGAACGAACCTTGTCATAGGACAAAGCTTCGTAGATAGCAATCTGATCCGTACAATTAGGAGATTTCCTCAAGATACGGGGGCTAAGGAAAATTTACCCCATCGCACCCTTCAAGAGGAAAGCCTTTTGTCTCAAGTTCCTTTAGAGCCTCCCCATTGACATGACACTGCAGAGATTCGATGCTACATTAGCCCGTGATGAGTGACGTGGAACCGGCACGAACATTGGATGGCAGTGTGACGCACTTGTTCATAAGTGAGCAGATTCTTCTTGAAAATTGGTACGCCAGACATGATGGGAGCGAAATCGTCTCGCCTACGCAGATTGCGAAGTCAGCATTGCTCCTTCTCGACGAGCTATAGCCAGAAGGCAGGGCTGGGAAGCACAAAGACTATGTTGCTCAGCCACGTCTTGAGGCTCAGACCTCGGTACAAAGAAGGAAGAGACGATTCCGGAGTGCGTACCAGGAAGCGTGAAATTCCTCTATGCTGAGGCCTTTCTTGCGGTACAAGAGGACCACCAATCTCACCCTGTCTGGTCGGGCACCTGGAGCCTTCTTGGGTTTTTGTTCGTCCGCCATGGCAATGAATGATCTTTTCGATGCTAGTTGTGCCGTAAGGAACGCTTTACAGAGTGCAAGCGGTGGGATGTTTCACGTGCGAAGTTGAGTATCCTCGTAGAGAGAGAGGGGATAGGAAGCCAAGAATTGCGGTTGGCTACCCCACATTGCACAGTTCGTCATTTCCCGGACGCGTCAAACCTACAACAGTAGATCAGGACCCATAGGACAATACTCCGTGGGTAAAAGGTAGTAGTGAATGCAACTTCATCACTGATGCTCATTTACTCCAATTTGCGAATGCAGAAGAGTTTCCAAATCTATAAGGAGTATCCGGCACATTTTCTTTCCCAAGCCAGCACTAAAGTGCCTGGCAGAGAGTCTTGATGCCGCCAACCACGTGACATCGCGTTTAGCTCGCCTCTTGGCAGTCGCGCGTTTGCAGGCCATCGGAAATTGACCGATGACGGCGATGAATACTATAGAGAGTACTCCACCCTGCATTTGCAGTATGCATCAGCACCAAGTAATATCGTGCCGAGTCTTCAATGCCTTCTGCATGAGGGATAGCAATGGAGGTCTCAAATAAAGCTGGCTCGAACATGCCCGCCATGATCAGGAACGTAAAAGCTGCTCAACGCGATGCCTTCCTTAAAGGACTTCATGAACTCTTGAGGTAAGCCTCTGTTACTGCTTTGATAGTTCATACGCCTTTATTCTTAGCCTTTTCGATTCAGCCGCTATTGCTCATCTATTGCCTGTTTTCAGCCCATCACTGACTCTCAATCAAGACTACTCCGCCAGCATGCCCAAATGCGGGACAATCCTCACGATGGCCGCACTCCTAGGCCTCTCTTCTTCACTTGGGAATTCATTCAGCGCACTTGCGGCAACCTTTCGCAGGTCCCAGTCGACAAGCTCGAAGCCAACGACAGAGATGCACTCGAGAAGTACAGTGATTGCGTGGGCCGTGCAATCATGGCCGAAATCGTGATCACGGAGAAGACGCCCATGGCTGCTATTATGAGAGGCGGCGAGCTGGACTTCGGATATGTGGCCAGGAAGGCAGCAAAAGCGGCAGCTGTTGCGGGTGGGGGTGAGGAGGGAAAGCGTCATGTTTGATGCGAAGACGTGATAGATTTGACGCCTCAAAAAGGTCTCCATACAAGCCTCATCTCAGCCGTCTCAAATGTCGGGTCTCGAAGAAAGGGAGGTTGACTGTGGACAATATTTGTCAACGAGCAAGTTTCTGATGATTCATATCAAGACGTTGGGCTCAGATCAGATGAAGCTGACACTGTCTGAAATCGACCAGTAGTCGGATTGCAAATTTGCCCACTGGGTGCCTTGAGCGTCCCAAGTTTCAGTGCCGCTGCCTCATTTACAACCCCTGATGCGGAGCCACAGCAAGACTTAGAGACATAGGTGCAGTTACATGAACAAGCCACAGGAATGACCATCTCTAGCAGTTCGATCGTGTTTGACGAATTTGATGATACCCCGGAAGTGAGTTCGGAGGTATTCGATTTCTGTCCATTGGAGACCTCCGCATATGGGAGCTCACACGTCCCGGCCCAAAGGTTGCTCTCCGAGTCTCCAATGGAACCAACGACACAGACGAAACCATCTGCCCTGCAGTCGCCATTGGAAGAGCATTCCTGGCCATACTGGAAGGCCGTCACATTGATTGGAGTAGGGGCCTTGTAAGGGAAGATCGGGAAAGGCTTTGAGAACGGTGCAGTTACACTGACGTTGCCCACAGCTCCATCGCTACTGGCGACGATTGTGTTGCCTGCAGCTAATTGTGGCGTTATGTTACGGTCGAAGCTCGACCCCCAGGAATACAGGTACATGACAAGTTTACGCCCAATACCTGAGCCAACTACGTCAGCCTTTCACGGTGCTGCAAATAATTCCGACTGAGCTTACGCACCTGATTTCCCTTGACCGCCCGAGCGTGGCCTTCCAGAGTGCAGAGGACTCAGGCAATCCTCCAATATTTGCCGTCCGTCGTTTGCTATATACGACCAATGTGAGCTGTCATGAGTGAAGCCCCCTTTCGGATCCGCTTGAACGGCTAAAAGGATCTTGCATCCCTCTGAGTTTGACCCGAAGAACTTCAAATCAGTCTGAAATCTCGAACCTCGGACATCGGGGTCAGAGATACCTACCATTCTTGAACACGTGAGGGATGTAGACCTTGTACTTCCACTGTTCCTTTGTGAAATCGGAGGCTTCTGCAAAATCCTGCAGGAGGAATGCATGGTCCGCGCCGTCTATGACGTTGATCCCTTTCTGTCTCCCCTTCGTGCCACTGAATAGCAGAGAGTAGCAGGCGCGGTAGTCAGGAAGGCCAAAGTA
This sequence comes from Letharia columbiana, assembly GCF_014066305.1. NCBI lineage: Eukaryota > Fungi > Ascomycota > Lecanoromycetes > Lecanorales > Parmeliaceae > Letharia > Letharia columbiana. The sequence goes on along the minus strand of NW_023501127.1, from coordinate 18,357 downwards.
TGAGAGACTGCAAATACTCTTCTCGACAGCGGATACGCATAGTGTTTTGAAGAGGAGGGATAGAAGCACAGCAAGGCTTGGGGTACTGTTAATGCCCATAGTTTTCGGTCTTAAACAGAGCGAAAGGCAGTACTGACTTTGTTACAGATTGCTTTGCTGAGAGGCTAGGGTGGTGAGTATCAATGCGACATCGCGTGTCGCATTAAAACAAGCGTAACGCAGGAGCTCGGTTGGGGATCAACTCTGACAGATAAACGCGACATGCGACAAGTTGCTTGAATGGATGAGTGAGTAATCATGCAGCCGTCTAAGGCGGCGCTCGTCTTAAGCTCACGAAAACACCGCTATCTAGGAGAATTCAAAGCCTGTACACTGGTTTCATCACCCATATCAAGCAGGCCATACAAATATACGCCGGTACAGTCTTTGTTGGTAGACTGCTCTTCTTTCTGGTACAAACGTTCGTGAAGGTGAACAACAATGGAGAGATCATGTATCTCCGTCGCAACAAGCGCTCTCAGGCGGCTTCCAGATACTCCACTCTCTAAGCTGCTACGTGGTCCATTTGCCGGACACGCCTCGTAGAGCATCTGAACACGATTTTTGAATTTTGGAAAAACTGGCCTGAGAAGCATGAATGCATTTTGTTTATTCTGAATTCTCTCAAAGCGTAGTACTATTGAAATTTACATGATTGAGTGCAGCATTTGTTCCCTTCTTCTCTGATCGTACAAAACAAACAAAGAATTTGGGGATCAATCGCTAAGTATTTGACAAGACAGTTTTAAGTCACTTCTAGATCTTCAGCGCTCACTAGGTAAGTGACTCCAAATACTTGTACCTCGGTGGAGTCCGAAACCACACGAGTTCCTGACAGAAGAACGCTTTCGGTCTGGAGGATTGGCCAACGAATGTCTTCATCTCATGAGTACCGACCAAGTCAAATTTGCACGAGGCACATGCAGAAGCCTTCGCCGCTCAAGCCCAGAAGGTGCCATGGCTACACTTGAGCAACCAGCCCTAGTCCCAACTACCTCGTTACACAAGACTGGAGTGTGTTCCGTCCAGGATCTGTCTCCTCCGGACCAACGTTTCAACGGCTCTGACTTCGTCCGAGTCTTGCAAACCCAGGGATGGAACCCTGCATTCTCACGCTCTCGCTAGTCGCTAGAACTACAAATCTGCCCTCGGCAATTATGCTTTGTGTCAAGACAAGTTTACCACCATCAAGCTTACTTTCGTTGGGCTATGCATGCAAGAAATTCTACCTCGGCTCTACCATCGTCGTGAAGGACATACTTCCCAATCAACGTGCGGCCGGGTATAATGGAATAGAGGGACAAGGGAAGCGGCTTGCCTTTCTCTGTATGCTTGAGAGGGATCAGCGACGCTCGAAATCGAAGCTCGTCTGCGGTAGCTGCATCAAAGTCTGAGCTATCTCCTTTCTTTCTATCGCTGCCGTCCGCGACGGACCCTCAGAGCGTCAATGTCGTGGTCACGAAGGAAGATTGTGGATCTGCCCCAACAAGGTGTAGGACAACTCGCCGGTTCAGGCTTTACCGTGAAGGCCCTGACCGATTCCAGCCGGCTGCTGCAGGTGCTCGCACATTTTCCTGGCCTTATGGGCCTTGTGAATGCAAACTTCACTCTATCTGGCTGAGCTTGGAAGCAACGGTCACGTGTCGTCCACTTCTCGCTGTCAACGTCGGATCAAGCATTTCCAGATTCGTTGTCGCTAATGCCTTGAGACCCCTCAATCTTGACGTTGGCCCACACATCAAGCTCAACGACCCCGTTGTGCTCAAGCACTTTCCCGAGGATTCCCAGTTGTCTCAAGCTATCTGCAACTGCAAAGGATGCAGGTCGCCAATCCAGACAAGTGAGTGCGTTGTTTGCAATGCCAGGTCCAGATACGAGCTTGCACAGCCGTTGAATGAATGGAAAGAAAGTTCTCAAAGTAGTAGTCCGGCGATATCTGGATGATTCCCCGGACATCAACGGCCCCAATTGGCCCTTTCATTTATCATTACCACGCGAGTTTGCGGACTCGGAACGTGCGCGGCACAATTGTCCTACGGATCCTTCGATCCAAGAGACGCGGTTCAGTGTCCAATCGAGACCATGGAGGACAGCTGATGGAACAGGCTGGGCTTATCGACGGATCATTTTTTGGGCATAGCGTACACGTCAATTCTGTGTAGAGTAGATAGAGCAGTCCCAGTCCCAGTCCAGTCCAGAGACTCGATTTTATCCAAAAATATCACACCTGTCTTATTCCCCCGACGGTGCTGACGATCCGTCTCATCCCATGAACCGACCAGCCACCCATCACCACATATCGCGACCACGTTTCGCCCCCACAGGAGCAGTTATCAGCACGGTAGCAGTCAAGAACTCCCCTGTTACATTGTAGAACTTCACGGAGGCGACATGCGAGGCGTGAAAGTGGAAGAGGAAGAGAGATGATCGTCAGTGCCGTTTCCGATGCGAAACCTTTCTTCTGTACATCGTGACGGCTGTGGGTTTTCAAGGTGGCACTATGGAGGGAGGTGTGTGGTTATGATCGAGTCTTTCAAGCGACTCCTGTGACACTCTTTCCACTGTCGACGCAAGGGGATAGAAATAAAGGCAGGAGTATTCATTTTCCGATGGATCTGCGTGTTGCGAAACAACACTGTAGGAGGCTTCTACTTGCATGAGGAAGAAGCGTTGTAGCTGCAGGTCGTATGTAACATGATAATGTACATATCCACATAGTGCCCACAAATATATACACCCACCGTGTTCCACTCGTTCAGATGCTAGCAAGTCCAAATCTCAATCCCAATGCTACTCACATTACCATGCAGCCGATACCATACATTGCTCTCTCCACTTTGCTCTTGATCTGATACCAGTCCGCTCGCCTTTCCGCGAACTGATAAACTTCCTCTGCGCGAAAAATCCCATGGAAACGGTCCCCGTCTGCAATGATGGTCGCAAGCTCCTTCGCATCAGCGGGATCGACTAGATATATCTGGGAGAGCTCGCGAAGCGCCTTGAAAAATTGAAGTAGGTCCTCATTCTTGAGTGTTTGTATGTACGTGAAGTAGAGGTTCATGTCACTGGGAAATGGTCAGCACCAAAACCTGATCGGTAAAAGAGTTCAAGCACCTTATCAATTTGAGTGAGCCGTTAACGCTGATACGCTGTCTCTTTAGATGTTTGCACAATGCTGCAAAGAGCCTCATTCCAACTTCCTGGTTGAAAACATCAAGCATATTCTTGTCCGTGCTGCCGACCAGCATCCTCGTGTGGGACGAAACAGTTTCGATGACTTGTATTGCTGCCTGACTCGGACCAATATCCATAACGTCAGGATCGCCTCCGCTTGCAGCACCTGGGTTGAAATCCTGAGGTTTCTGGCTAGTAGCGTTCAAGTATTCTACTTCTGCCATCAATACCTCGATACCCTTGTTGAGCCCAGCGGCCACACGTTCGTCAAGTATTTGCTCGAAGCGTTTCTTCTCCTTGACAGCAGGGTTGAGGAAGTCATTGCGGTCAGAGAGCTTGGTTGTGATAAGTTCCTGTTCGTAGAAAACGTCCAACATCTGTTGAATCAGATCTCCCACATTAACAAGCTCCAGAAAAGTGACCAGTGGCGTGACGCCGGACCGCTGTTGCTCGTCGACCTCTTTAGGTTTATATTTTGATAGATGATCCACTGCCTGGTCGAACCCAGCTTTGATGTGGCGCGTGCCCAAGGTCTGCAGTAGCGAGATAAACACAAGCTCACACTGTAGACGGGCATCGCTAGCGATATGCCCACCAACTTTGACAAAGACAGCGGCTCGTTCGATGCTTGACTTCGCAGTATGAACAAGGTTCAAAGCTACTTCAATACTGAAAAGAGAGCGAATCCCTTCCAGCCTGGAGTTCATGATTGCGGCTTTGGCAGCCAATTCCGTTGTAGGTGGCTCTGGCAATTCCGTTGTAGGTCTGTTGACGCTCAAAGTAGTGCCATTGATGACGCCTGGACTTGACGGTCTTGTAGAAGTCTGAGATCCGGAGATTTCTGTGGTTGCCAGGGCTTCTCCATTCACCAGGGCTTTCGCAGTGGCCGGCTTGCCACCGAATGGTGATGACATGGGGAAGGTGGGCAGCACATTAACAGGCATCATGACGACCTTCTTGAAAGAGGTCAAAAAATCCCTTTTGTCAGCTTGGCGATTGACATTGGACATAAACATTGATTGCATAGATGCATCTTGTTCAGAAAGCTGTTTTTCCCAGTTGTTGACTTCCGCAGAGGACTTCTTCTTGAAAAATTCCAATTCTTCTTTCAGGTAGAGATCGATGTGAGGTTCGAAGATAGTAGCAATGACCTCGTCCAGGGTCTCGTAGAAATCGTCTCCAGAGGCAGATGTTGGCCGCAAAGACCTGGTCATCTCCAGAAACTGGTCGCAAGTAGCGGATACGGCTCTCAAATAAGACTCAATATTCGTGCGGTGTGCTTCGTCATACAGGGTGGTCAGATAATCGGAGATAACCGCTTTACCAACTCGTTGCACAAAGGGTACAATGGCATTGACAGAAGTGGGAAAGATCTGGTCGATGATGCCGACCTGCTCATTGAAAGCCGTTGATACGTTACTGAAGAAATTGTACGACTCCTCCGTCGAGAAGCTGCCAGGGCCTTTTCGGTTCAGGCAATCCAGGGCATTCCCTAACCTGTACCTTGAGCCAATGATTGAGCTTTTTGAGATAAAGAGCTCTACCCCCGAATGGCCACCATTAAGATAGGCCAGCACATGTGCATACTTTCTCATCTTCCCAGCGACATCTCCAGCGTCCAAAGCTTGCTCAAACTCCTTGGAGACTGCCATCTCGAAGGCTCCGACCAAAGCATCGAATTTCTCCTTCCTTTTCTGCCATCCTTCAGACATGTCACTGTTAGAGAATTTGCTGATGTTGAAGAGCATCCGGGCTTGCTGAGTTGGGTCTCGGTAGGTGCGGAAGACTGTAGCATGCGTGTGATTCTCGCAGCGTATGGCGTCTAGATAGAAAGGGGCCAGAGCTCCATAGACCTTGCCGTATTCTTGCCGTGCAAAACCCCGGAGCGAATAGACATGAGCAAAGATATCTATCCGTGACGCAGTATCTTGCGATTTGTAGGCTGCGGGCCTTCCTCGAGGAGAGGTTTCAATCGCATCGAATCCGTCTTCAATGGGTGGCGCTACTTTCAATGGGCCACCATTCGTCTTCCCTTCGTGTTCTGCAGCTTCTATCGCAGCGTCGAAAAGGGTAACACTGGGTCGCTCTGGGTTATCGGATCCGTTCGTTCCATTTGCTGTACCATTGACCCCAATTCCAGCACGTTTGGCTTCCTCTTCGTGTATGCTCTGCAGCGTCTCAGATCTCTTACGTCTTGCGGCCTCTGCGCTCTTTCTGGCTTCATTCTCGTCCCAGCATCCCATTAGCTGTAGTCTTTGCACCCATCTCGTGTCATCGTAGACCATCTCCCGCATCCGTTTCGACACGCGAGCAAATCGCAGTTGGCCTGGGACTGGTAGGTAATCGAGAATGGTGGACAGGATCTCTAGCAACAGTCAAAAAACAATTTCAAGCATAACGATTAGCTACAATACCTGCTGGAAATACTGGCTTTGAGCTGACAATCTGAGCCTCCCGCAAAGGAGCCAATATTGACTGCCTTGAGATGCCACCCTTCACGTTGACCCTCTTGAAGGCGGACATGATCTCTGAGTTCTAAGAACATTGGAATGTATCAGATGAAGGACTTTTGAGGTGTTTTTGTGTGGCCGCGGAAAGAGTCTGAAGTTCTACGAAGGACAATGAGTAGCGGGAAACTGCGGAGCGAGGGAACTAAGGTACGTGGGTACTCAAGAACCTCATGGAGAAAGAGCGATTCAAAATCTTGCTTTGTTTGCAAACATTTATACGAATGACAGGAAGTAGAACGACTTGGATATGTACATCAATTGAAATATCAGCAAGCATAGCTGCTCAACTTTCATAAGCACGCGAAAGTCTGCTGCTGAGACGTCTTAGCTTTATACGAGTAGGTAATTATAGTAACGTTAAGGCAGCTCTCCTCAATTCACGATGCCCAGAACGCCAGGCCCATGCCACAATGCAAAAATCCCCTGTAAAGAGACCACCCAACACCTCCCATGTGACGTCCTCGTAACACATATGCTCAAAAACCCCCAAACCCCGATCGAACAGCCATTAGAACCTTCTTCCTCTACCGTGCTCTTCTGGCGGCGGGGTTCCCGGAGGATGATTCTCGAAAAGGTCTTCCAGGTATGCGCTTGGTGCACGGCCCTGGGGTGCTGCGGATAAATTGAGGCTGCTGTTGCTGGCATGTATCGTCAACCCTGCACTACTGAGTCTTGCAAGCGTCGAGTCTGCGCCTCTGCTTGGTGGCGAACTGGGGGACCCGGGTGGACTTGGCCCAGTCGACCTTGCTCTTGAGTATCGATGATTCTGAGGTGCAAGATTTGAAAGCCCGATTCCTCCACCCCCAACCTGCGTCATTCCAGATCCACCACCAGGCGCAGAATTGGCAGCAGCATAATACCCAGCAGGAAGATAACTAGACCCTCGGTTACCTGGGGTCTGCATGCCAGTACCTGCCGTAGGCGAGAAGAAAAGGCTTCCGTGAGCTGAAGAAGGTGTCTTTCCCCCTCCTTTCCCGCTTGCCGCTAGATGGTCGAGACTCAACGTAGACCCAGGTCCTGGACTAAAGTACGGGCCAGTTGACTTGCCATTGTTTGCTCTTGGATCTCCCACACGCGAGTATTTGGACGATTGTGCGATCGCAGCCCTTTGAACGGATCGGTGTAATGACCAGGCAACAAGGCCACGCCAAGCAAGGACAAGTACGCCAATGAAGCCGAGAGCAGCACCGACGCATATGAATACGGTTCCATCCGGGAGAGACGACTTTTGCATGAAAGGCGCGTCAGCAGTTGGTGGTACTGTGGGAGCCGGGTAGTTGTCCTGGGCTAGCTTCGGCAGACCCGTTAGAGCCGCTGCGTCGGTTGAGGACGCACTGGCCGAAGAGGTAGTAGAAGATACGGTAGAGGTTGTGGAAGATGATGCCGTAGTGGACGATGTGTCTGTCGTGGAGGAAGCGCCCGGCAGTTTGACGCCTAAGTCCTGCGCTGCCACATGGTTGACGAGAAAGACAGAGACAAAGAGGAATGATATGAAGCATGGCTGAGGCTTCCGGTGAAGCCGCATCGTTGACCCTGCCTTTCGCACAGCTGTATTTATCGAAGTCGGGCCCTTCTTTCGCTTGATATCCTATGCTTGTGCTGAATTTGCCAAATCAGATGATAACGACGGTTGCAAATTATATGATGGTCGACGAGTGAAGCTGCGAGAAATTATTCGGGTGGTGAACGTGGAGTAGGGAGGATGAGAAGGCCGATCGAGTTGGAAGGCGGCCCCTGTTTCAATTAGGTAAGTCTTTGTCCACGTAGTGTAATGAATGCACGAATGTTGCAATATGGCTGATACTCGTTGAGAAGCGAGCGTCGAGTTGTCGAATGGCGTACAATGAGTGTGTCCTGTATGTTGACTTAGAGAATGATTTGCATGCTTGATGCAGATGCTGGGACATGCATGTCGGAAAGAGCAATGAGCATGGGCCATAGCTGTGTTGATTCCCGGCATCTTTTTCACGCTAGCCAGCTGCAGGGCAAGTCGGGGGGCAACGGTCCGAACGAAAGCTAAAAATAGCCAATATCGAAATCTTCCAATTGTGATTCTCGTTTCTCGCTGGCCAGAGTCGCATTCTGATATTAAGAAGAACATCAAAGTAGTATCACAACCAAGTAATGGGGGTAACTAAAAAAACACGCAAGTTCGCCCAGGTAAGTGATAGTTGGTGTATTAGAGGGATCCCAACTCAAACCTTCCTCCAGGTCAAAAGAATCATCGGCCAGAGAGATGCTCGTTTAAAGAAAAATCAAGACAAGGCCGTGATCGAAAGCAAGCGCAAATCCAAGGATGAGCTTGTTCGAGAGATGTCGGCCTCCAATTATTCCCTGCAGTCGTACCTCTCTAACGCCTCCCAGACCTCAAGTTTCCTCGTCTCTTTTCTTCCAATACAACACAGGTACGTATCCTGTTTTTGTACCTCTCCCCCCGGCATCGGTGTCTCGAGAGCCAAGCACATGTGTCTTGTACTACTCGACTCGAATCAGACGGAAATGCTGACTCCGAACGTCTACGCAGCTCTCGTCCCACCATATTCCGTATGCGATCTCATTTTCCATCGCATCCTCAATTATGTCCCATCATTCAACTTCTTACTTTGATTATTTCTAGGTCCTTATTGATACAAACTTCTTATCTTTGACCGTTCAGCACAAACTCGAGATTTTGCCGACGATGTAGGGAGGCATCTAGATTCCTTTGTCCTGGGGCCACAAACATCTGACGGTTTTTACGTGGATCAGGATGGACTGTCTCTACGCCAAATGCATACCGATCATCACTGGGTGCGTCATGTAGGTTTTCCACGTTTTGAGAGTCTTTGATAATGCTCACTCTGTGTGCAGGGCAGAACTAGAAAAGCTAGGGCAAAAGTATCGTATAGCGCTGCGAATTGCAAGAGATGAGCGGTGGGAGAGATTAAAATGTGATCATAAGGGTATATATGCCGATGATTGCTTGGTGGAAAGGGTTCAGAAACACAAAAGTAAGCTGTATCTCAGAGTGTTCAGTCCTGAAGGATTTTCGAACATCAGTTGCGTGAGGCATGTTTTGCCAGCACTTGACTTTTATATCCTTGATGCAATGATATCTTTAATGCAACGCTAACCTTCGAATTCAAGTCTATATTGTAGCCACAAATGATAGGGATCTAAAAAGAAGGATACGGAAGATACCAGGTGTAAGTGTTACTAGGAGCCTTCTTTCCATTTTACGGTGCATTGTCAGATATACTGACAGCCATAGGTGCCAATTATGTCTGTCGCCAGGGGAAAATACGTGATAGAGCGATTACCCGATGCGCCGGAAAAGTAGAGCAATATGTGCCACCTCGGATATCGAGGGCAAAGACCCTTGCTTCGGCTTGAGTGCTGATGGAAGCATGCATTAATGCTTTCAAGCATAGCTTCATGCCAGCTGACCTCCGTTGCTTGGTATTCCAAAGACCTGTGCTTCCGCCCTCAAGTCTCCATTCTAGGATGCCACCACTGTTTCTAGAGCCAGCAACTGGTACAGGCATGAGATAATCGACTCCCGAGCATTCTAGACAATAACAAATTGCCTTGGAACCAAAGACCGAGATGACGGTCAATAAGGGTGGATCCGGGTAATGAGCTTGAGCAGACAAATAGCTTGCTTAAGCGAGCGTAGGAATGGGGCTTTCAGTACCATATCATGCACTCATTATCTCCATATTTGGGTCGAGAAACCCGTTGGGAGAGGCTTAATATCATGAATTAGACATGCTCAGTCGACCTTTTAGAAGCTAGTGTGTAAATTAATATATTCAAAATTCTCTCAATGATGATAACTCTGGTTCGCTAGTGACTGTCTGAATTTAGGGCTAGGTCTTTTGTTCATGGGTTATCTTCGGTAAATCATGGGTTTCGCTAAGGATCTCAGCGTCTCCATTTCAAGGGACCTCAGACATTGTGAACCTAGGTACTTCCCAGGAAACATAAAGATGGAGACTGAGATCCAATCCCCAGACAATGCACACAAACGATCGCGGGCCGATTTCGAAGACGGGAATGCAATTCCGGCCATGCCCAACAGCGACTCAGTACAAAACGATGGTACATATATCCATAGAAGCTCTTCCTCTACCCACCTGGCTGACTTTTACATAGATAGCTCCTCTGAGGACGACTTTGGTCCGGCACTGCCTTCAACCGCACCAAAAAGAAGCGTCGAAAGCTTCCTTACGAAAAGCTATATATCTCCGCCCTCCCTACCTCTCCGCGCTACTCCAAATCTCTGATGCACAAAGACCAGCTTTCTTTCGTCACGGTTACTCCATTTACAGACTTTTTAATTACCAGCTCGGTAGACGGGGTCGTTAAATTCTGGAAGAAGGTTGCTGTAGGAATAGAGTCGGTGAAGGAGTTCAGGGCGCATGTTGGAGAAATCAAGAGTGTCAGTGTCAGCCAGGATGGACGCAGCTTTGCTACCGCTGGAGCGGACAAGACGATCAAAATCTTCGATGTCATTACGTTTGGTATAGTCCTTGGAACCAGTGCGAAGATTGCACGCTAACACACCGCTTAGATCTGCTAGCGATTCTCCAGCTGGACTTCACACCTAGATCAATATGTTGGGTCCATAGGCGCGGCGCCTCGCTACCCTTACTTGCTGTCTCAAATGAGGCCGACCATATAATCAATATATATGATGGCAGGGGTGAATCGCAGACTTCAATACACCGAATTACCAGTTTGCACAAAAGCTCAGTGAGAACAATTGCGTACAACAATGGCTATGACTGTGCTATCTCTGCTGATGATAATGGTATGATTGAATATTGGAGCCCCGGTGGAAACTACGAGAAACCGGACAATCTTTTCAAGTATAAAAGCTCAACGGACTTGTTCGAGTTCAAGAAAGCGAAAAGTTTGCCAACTTCCATCACCATCTCACCTTCTGGTACACAGTTTGCAACATTTTCTTTTCCTGATCGAAAGGTCAGAGTCTTTGACTTTGCTACTGGCAAGCTCTACCGCACGTATGACGAGTCACTATCAACTGTCACCGACATGCAACAAGCCGGTACGGCGTTGCAGAAGCTCGAAGATGTGGAGTTTGGCAGGCGACTAGCTGTTGAACGGGAACTGGAAAATCCAGCATTTCAAAATAAGATCAACATAATATTCGACGAGTCAGGTAATTTCATCATCTATGGCTCTCTCCTGGGATCGAAGGTCATCAATACCCTGACCAATCGCGTCGTCAAAGTCTACGGCAAGGATGAATCGTTCCGCCCATTGAATCTGGCTATTTACCAGGGTCAACCTCAAAAGAAAGGTGTTGTCACGGTCTCCATGGCTGCCAGCGCCAATCCTCTCCTCCAAGAAGCCGAAGAGCGAGATCCGATGCTCGTTTCCACTGGCTCAGGAAAAGTCCGCTTCTATATTTTCACCAACGAGACCGATATCAGCAAGTCTTCTCGCGACGTTCAAAATGAAAAGCCCAGGAATCTCAATTCTCGCCAACAAGTCGAAGCCAAGCCTGCGGAGAGTGGTACCGCAGCCATTCTACATACAACATATGGCGACATCCACATCCGTCTTTTTCCCGAAGCTGCCCCCAAAGCTGTGGAGAACTTCGTCACTCATAGCAAGAACGGCTACTACAACAATACAATATTCCACCGCGTGATCCGGAAATTCATGATCCAGTGTGGCGATCCGCTAGGTGATGGGACTGGTGGTGAAAGCATCTGGGGCACGGAATTTGCGGATGAATTCTCTGCGCTCAAACACGACAAAGCTTACACGGTTAGCATGGCAAATGCAGGGCCAAATACGAATGGCAGCCAATTTTTCATCACGACAGAAAGGACGCCTTGGTTGGACAGGAAGCACACAATCTTTGGGAGAGCGGTGCAAGGGCTCGATGTGGTGCATCGGATCGAGAATGCCAGAGTCTACAAGGAGAAACCGGAGGAAGATATCAAGATCGTCAGCATTGATGTTGCTTAAAGCGGGACATTGATACCGAGGAGTTGAGATGTTCATCTCTGAGGCCTAGCTAGCCTCACAACGCTAGAGTGGGCTTTTGCCCATCTGCCCTAGATTGCCAGGGGCATTTCTCCATTTCTGTTTGGTTACGATGATTCAAAGGCAAGGGCTCTTTTTCCAGAAACAAAAGGTTTGAGGTCAATTTTCGGTTTTCAAGGGAGCTGGTCGTCATAGCTTTACGGCGAGTATATTGTTGTTGGCAGTCTGGACTCAGGGGTCATATGAGTTCTCGGCTGAAGCGTGCATGCCCGGCATCTCTGGCGAATCATGCCAATGCTTGTTCCAATTGGGGAATACAGAGTGGAACAGCTCTCGTGGAATTCTTTGATGCTCCCTTTGTTTTTTTCTGCACTTGAAGGCGTACCTCCACTTGATCAGGCTTCAAGGACCGACCGTACGCATCAATCCGCAGTCTGATGCATTTCGTTGCAGGCTCCTGACGCGGTTTTCTGCCAAATAACCTCGCATACTGCAATTTCTAATTCACTATTGCAGCCATCTTCACACCGAACAAATTCCGCTTTGAGCTGTCCGAGAGAGATCTCAGCGACGTTGAGACGCCCACGACTTCAGTCTATCCCATAAACTGGAGTCACAGGGTATCAGGGTTTTCATCAAGTGAGAAGTAGGAGGCGAGCCTTGCAATCGGACCGCAAGTCAAGATCTGGACCCTGGAGCGCCTACTAAATCGTAGTGGCTTCATATCGGTCTATATCTGAAGGCCCATGCGACCCAAGCTGGCGGTAGCCGTTCGCTGATAAGCAGCCTCACACGCGACTGCCGCTTTCAGTTACTGATTCTTAGGGTGGCTGCGGAAAGACAGTTGTTATGAAGCATCATAGCATGTCTACGCTGTACTTCGAAGCAGAGACTTTGGCATTGTTAAACTTCATAAAATCATGCTGTATGTCACTACGAACAAAGCTGTCTCTCGAATTTGCCGGCAAGGAAGGCACCCACCTATCTTGGGGATCGAGCGCTTTTCTTCCAAGACCCTCTTCCGCCTCTCGCGAGATGCGTCATGGTCTGATATTGTACGCTTTGTACCTGCAGAAAGACCCTGAGGCTAAGACCCATGAGACTGGTTTGATAAACGCACTGCCCGTGCGTTTTACTAATGCACCCCATTTCCACTTTCTTTCAGGTGCAGTCTTTGATGAGCACCCATCTGTCCCAACTTAGTCATGAAGTTCCTTCGTCTCTCTGTGCTACTGACCACTGCGAGAGTTGTCTTATCAGCTTTGGCAGCATCCAATGCCCAGCCAAATCTCTCGACCCTCCTTGCGTCGCCTCTCAGCAATACAATTACCAACGCCACAGGATCAAAGTAGGTCTCTTGGATGCCTCGACGTAACATCTTCAAAGTTTTCTCGAGTCTTAAACTATCCCACAGACTGACACTCCCCAGTCCCATCCAGAGATCAAAGTCCTATCACGTGCCCAACTCCCCTACCACCCTCATATTCATCGGCTACGCAGCAGCACCTACCCTCGCCCCTACCGTCACTTACCAGACTCTGCTTACTGCACTCAATTCCATCTACCACTCCGCCATCGTCAATCACGGCGATGGCCTCATCTTCATCGACACAGTCTCATGGTCTTACGGTGGAGCCATTGCCACCATTGAAAACCACGGCGACGCCCGTACCGGACAGTTGACGTGGAGCATGCTCGCCGATACCATGTATGGAGTCGGAGCCTTTTTCGAGAGAGAGGCGTGCTGGATCGGGGAGTGGATGATTGAGGTTGAGGGGTTGGGGAATATTGGGAGTGGGTTTATCGGTGCACGGGTGGATGAGAAGCTTGAGGGTACGCTGGCTGGGACGGCGGTTGAAACGGCTTGAATGTAGGTAGGAGAAAAGGATAGAGGGGACTTTGTAAATTTTGAACCCGTGTCCACGTCCAGTCGTCGGTTTTCTCGATATGCTTCCAAGATCAACGGCTCTATATATGCTTCTTCTTGCCTTCGTATCCTTCCAGGCACCGTTCTCCAAAATTTTCAAGGCCCTCACCCTGCTCCTGATGGTCCAGACTTGGCATTCACAATCATCTCTTCGCCATCTCCTACGTTCACCTTTCGCGCTCACAATGCCACACTTCACGAAATCGTCTTTCAAGTCCTGGGTACATTGAAAAAAGGGTCAAGCGATCCAAATGGTTCTCTACCGTGCTACAGAAGCCATAACAATCCTGTCTGCACCATCTCGCAAAAGTATCAAAAGGCTCGATGATCCAGTCTCCCTCGCTCCACGAGACTTTCGCAACGTCCGTGCTCGCACCACGCCGCGACCGTGATCAGTAGTACCAAATCACCCCGTCCTCGTCGACCTTCACCCTGTTCATCCGGGACGATTTCACCCCGCCTTTTCCTCTTGCGGTCAGCTTCTCATATCCGCGATTGTTCCGTTGGGAGCTGTGAGCCCCTGCCCATTTGGGGCGGCGATTCGGTTTGGCGTTGGTGGAGCGATATCCGGAGTCCGTTTCTCGTGACGGTCGTGAATGTCCGCAGCCCATCTTTGTGGCTGTTTTGTTTTTTTACTTCGGGGTCGGGTTGGGGAACGGAAATTGATGTTGGTGAGTTGGGAATCTAAAATGAAGAGGGGATGTTGAGATGTGGGCTCTGGGTATAGGGAACATAAAGGCAAGTGCTGTGATCGCAAACGTCAAGTCTCTTTGCTACATGTATGTCCAGCTCCTTTGACACGGCAATTTTAGGTCGTGAAACGCGTTGACGACAATGAACAGACAAAGGAATACCGATGCGATTGTATTATCCCAGACAACCTACCACACAAGACAATGAAACGCTGCCCTCCTCCCTGCCTTTGTCCGCTCCCTGAGCGATTCACATCACAAACGGAACAGCTCCTGGCTGTCAGTGTCAAGGCATGCAGTCTGCCCCTTTGGAAGAATACTCGGTCGACCTTTTCCGTCGGCCGGTAGAACCAAACAGCGTGATGAGGAGGAGGAAAACATATAGGATGCCAAGACCGAGAAGAATCGGATGGCAGCTGTTGGGATTCGCGCACCCCAGTGGACACTTGGGAGCCGATGCGGGAGCCGCTCTTGAGAGGACGTGTACTGCGCCCATGCTTGCGGATGTCGAGTATACCGTAGTAGTGGTGGAGACTGCGCTGTGGTGGGAAATGGGAGAATGCTGGATATAGGCGATGGTGCAGGTATGCCTCGGCGCAAGGCCGTTCCTTCCTTCCTGTTTATATGTACCCAAGGAGTACAATAGCTTTGATGGCGACAATGGCGCGAGAAAATAATCATTGTGCTACACAATACCTTTACTGTTGGAGAGCAGAACAATCGTTATGGTTCGCCTTGGAGGACTCACCGAGGTCGAGAGCATTCTTGAACGTCGTCGAGAACAATTCCTTGGGCCTCGATCCATTCATCAACCACCACAGTCGAACAGTCGCACAAAGGAGCTCTCGTCGAAATTTGCACGCTTTTTCCTCACAGCAGCCCCAACCATACCCATACCATATGAGTACATTAGCAATTTCCGCCCTTGAATAATTCTCAGCATCTCGGATTCTGAAAACTGCACCCGCTAAATGTTGAACGGTACATAGGTCTGAGATTCGGCGGTGCTGGGAATTCACCCCCTCACCTGACTTTTCGGCCTACGCGCATCACTGTATAATCGGTCAAAGTCTCGGTTTATCATATGTCATTTGTCATCAAGATATCAAACTACAAGTGTGATAGTAACTCAAAGCTCAAAGCACGGATCACAAACTCAATTCAGCATGACTCGTAGATCCTCAGATTTCAATTGCGAGGAGTACTTGCTAAGTTCATGTTGTTACTATGACGGAGAATATGCAAACGGATGTATATACCGTTGAATTGAATTATACCCCGTTAGAAAGAAAAGCTAACGTGCTTTACCAGATTGAAAGATTGTACCAGTGTCGGATACTCCCCAAGACAGAAAGAGATTAACAGATCAAAACTCCAAGACGTCATGACTCGACTACCCAAAACCCCTCACCCTCACCCTAATGGGCCACGATGAGCATATCCTGCGTATCGACCCGCAAACTCTGCGCATCCGCCATCCTGACCGCCTCCGCATCCGCCGCCGCCGGCGTCACGCCCGCCACGCTCCCGGCATCGATATAGGCGTCGAACTCCGCCGTGACCTGGAAGAAATCGACGACGACCGGCGGGGCCTCGCCGTCGCAGTAGACGAAGCCCAGCCCACCGTCGGAACCCTGCCGGATGTAATCCGGGTACGCGAGCAGGGCGGCGCGGTTCGGCGTCTGGGGCCAGGCGGCGTTGGCTTTGGCGAGGGTGTCGGGCTCGCCGGAGGCGGAGGGGCGGCCGTCGGCGAGCCGGCGGTGGTCGGACGGTCCGAGGGTGCCGTCGCTCATGCCGAGTTGGTAGTCGGCGTCGTACCACGTCGATCCCGCCGTGGCGGCGAAGTTGACCTCGTACCGCGCGCCCCGGACGCCGGCGGTCCAGGCGGTCAGGGCGCCGTTGAAGGTGGGGTCGAGGGCGACGCTGGTGGTTTGGCCCGCTTTCACCGCGATGCCGGTGCCGAGCCCGCAGGGGGTGGTCATGGGAAAGGTCCCGCTCGACACTTCCGCCATGTAGCAGATGTCTTTGGCGGCGGCGTTGGTGAAGGTGATGGAGCTGGCGGTGGCCGTTGCCAGAACGGCGGCCAGGGCGGCGAGGGTGCGGAGTGATGGCATTCTTTTTTGGTTGCTGTCTGCGATCTTTATATATTTAGGTTGGGTTCGGAGAGTGGCGGTGTCGAGCTGTTGGGAGGGATGCGTGGAAGTGATGCTGAGGAGCTGAAGAAGAACAAGAGGCGAAGGGTATATATATGATGGCAACAGAAGGCAAGTATAACGCCTGCGAATTACAATGAGGTTCGTATTCTGTTGTGAAGAACAATGTGCACGAAGGCCAATGTGCACCATTGTGCAAGACACATTGGCAAAGGAACATTGACATATTAGCGAGTACAAAGCTTTTCGCGCGATGAGCGGCATCGTCTGGTTCGCGCACCATGAGACATGTACCGAAGGGAAACAAGAGACAATGAGATATTAAGGAGAGACATAGGAGAGCTTGTTCGGAACAAAGACAGCGAGTCGACTGAAAGAAGATTGGCATTATACTGTCTGACGACGACACATTGACCAAAACCGCGTACTTAGCTGTCCCAGATCCCATCTGCTATTACACACCATATCCATTTCCCTTCTCTGTACAACTTTTCAAAACCATTACCGCATCCTCAACTTCCCCAACCTCCAACCAAAACACCAAACAACCCTCCTCAACCAAACCACCGAAATGGGCTGCGCACCGTCCCGTCCCTCGAACCCCGTCCCCCGGCCGCGAAGGCAGACCGATGGGCCCCGAAAGCCCAACAACAGCCGCCTATCCCGCCCGTTCGACCCCAACATCCCTCTATACGTACCCCATTATCAACACCCGTCCGTACCGCCCGTTGATCCGGCAAGGTACGGGGACGCATACGCGCAGCTGAACGGCCGCAGCGGGCAGAAGCGCGCGCCGACGCCGTACAAAGCACGCCAGAGTGTACGGCCGGTCGATCCGGAAAGGTACGGGGACGCGTACGCGCAGCTGAACGCCCGCAGTGGACAGAAGGGCGCGCAGGCCTCGCGCAAGGATCAGAAGGTGCAGTATGGCCAGGGCCCCAGGGTCAAGAGTCAGGCGGTGCATTATTCCAAGGGGGATACGCTGTACTTTTCGAGTTAGTGCACCCATGCTGTAATCTTTAGCTTTGAAAGTGCGCGTTCATGGTCCTTGATACTTGAAGATGCCATGTGTGAACGCTATACCTTTGGTTTCTTCCGTATCACCGTGTCCAACCTCGTAGCGACTCTCATCAAGTCATTCATTGAAGCAAGCCATTACCCCCATCGAGTCTGGCAAGCTGGCCAAAAAGTCGCAGTCTTGGAGCGCCGGCCTAAATTGGTATCTGCAAGTTCATGGACGACTAGTATGCCGTTTCATGAGTACATGACCTCTCGTTTTGCGCAGGGATCTCAAGCTCGGGTAAGCCAGTACCATGGCAACTGCGCCAATCTTTCGGAAAATGCGCCTTTGGTGACCGGACCCCTGGCTTGTGTCTTTCATCTTGAGACAAGGGAGGTAGGGAAAAACATCGAGGAACGCTTTGATGAGACAAGACAATGAACAATCGACAAGTCATCCACAAAGCCTCGATCACGAAATGAACAAAAGTAGCAACAACAAACTTTATCCCATAAAGAGACACCACAACAATGGCGCCAAATGCTGAGCACTTGTATATACTCCTCGCATCTGTACTGTTAACGCTCATCTGAGATATCGTTCGTACAATCTCGTCTCGCCTTGAAGATACTCACCCCCCTACCCAAGCCGAGAGCGTCAAACAGTTCCCATTCTCGTTCCATCATACCAGCGATCAGTTCTTCACCCAGAGCCACACGCATCAAAATGGGCTGCATCGCCTCTCGGCCCGTTCGAAGCATTACCAAGTTCAGACCTCTAGCCGTTCAAACTACTCTCTGGCTCGCCCGCCTGACCGAGATCCTTTCCTGGCTCAAAAACCGCATACCCTCCCGTCCCGTCA
>NW_023501126.1:0-113852 GCF_014066305.1 Letharia columbiana | reverse complement strand
GCTCGAGCGGGCAAGCCGCCGTGCGGTATTAGCCATTTCGTAGTATGTTTATGACACGAGATCGTAAACGAATTTTATTCATTCAAGCCGCCTCCCCACTCAATGCAAAAGCCTGACCTGCGCCTGCTCATCCCAGTTGCCCCTTTTCGCCCCCTGAACCTTTGCCTCCTTCACCCTCCTCCCCCTTGTGCTCAACACCGCCAACCAGCCATCCCTTCTTCACCCCCGTCGCCAGCCTGCCGCCGCCGACCAGATCCAGGAGATCGATCTCCTCGTCCCAGTCGGCGCTCATGGTCAGGAAGTGGCTGTGGAAGCGTAGCGGGTCGCCGGGATAGACGGAGAATTGGCAGCCGAAGCGTATGCCGGGAGAAAGGAAGTAGCCTAGGCTGTGTAGGTGCTTGAAGAGGGCGTATGAGGACGGATTGACTTTTGGGAGGTCTGGTGAGTCGATGTTGGCAGGTGGAGAAAGGAGCGGATAGGATGTCGTTGGTGTGACCGTCCAAGGCTTGAATTCGGGTCCAGCAGCTTGGCGTGGTTCTGGAGACGGCGTTACAGTGGTCTCTCGTGTGAGCGATTCGCCGAACAGAGTTTCTTCCGTGTCCTCTGCCTCTTCTAGGGCTGGGCTGGGGATTGATCGCTGTCCCACAGTCGAGCCGCTTTTGGCCTGTATCCTCTTCAGAGCCTTCTGTGTCCGGCTCTTCTTATTGCTGTCGAAATCTTTCGCTACCCTTGACCCTTGTTCTCTGAGATCCGCCTTGATCGCTTCCTTCTGCTCGACAACCTTCGATGCTAGGTCCTGCATATGCCAATCCAAATCGTTCACGATATATGCCAAATTTCTCTCCACAAGTAACCTTGCTTCTTCAGGCTGAAGTTCCAAGGGCAGCCCAAGGAAGACATTTTGTTGTGGGATCTGAGGCAGTGTACCGATAAGGACTCCGAGTATATTGTGGTTCTTGCGGAGCCATGTGATGATGTTTATGTCATAGAGGAGGTAGTGCTCTACTTTCTGCGAGACCTGGAACACGGGGAACGGGAGGCTGGGCGCAGTTGGCGCAGTCATTGCTCCGTCAAGGAGGGAGCACCGCAGGCTCTAACAATCGTTCGGCTGATTTCAAATGTCAGCGACGTATTTCTGACGAAAATGAGTGTAGGCAAATCCAAAGCTGTGGGATAAGTCATAAGGCTCAACGAGCGTACTTTTACTTCAAACGACTATGCGTCAGTGGATTGACAGATTGTATATATTCTTAATCATGTAAACTCGCGGCAAGAGAATAAGAGCGGCTTGGCTTACCAGGAAGATGTTGCTTCACAGTCATGATCGAAGGTTTCTCTTATTGAGTGTGCTCCTGCAAAGTCTGTACCAACCAGAGCAATCCGCACAAGCCAAGGCGGTGCCAAGGCGCCAGTCCGGATGGAGACTCCTCGGATCAAGATGCTCGCTCTCCCCACTCTCTCCTTATCTTTCGCACTCCTTCCCTTTCCCACCCTATTCCCAGTGGGGTTGACGGTGGAGACTCTCGGCCAGTCAGGATATCGAATGAGAGGGAGACCCTCACTTATCAGGAAATGGCCTCCAATGGCCTCCAATGGCCTTCATGCAAGCATGCAGCTTGTTCCTTTTCTGGGAAAGGGAAAAGGGTCTCTGCCGCCGCAATCCTGCCACATGCTTTGAGGTGGGATGACGACTGCCTCCCTTGATTAATGCAGGCACCTTAAATAGAGCCACCTTCTCATATCTTTCTACACTCCACTTACTGTGCTGGGACATGTCACCACCAAACACGTGCCCATGGCCTCCACAGCTACCGCACTTCGTACCCCTGCGCGTCGAACAACGATTGCCAAGAAGAAGTTTGCAGTCCCACCTGTGAAGGTCGCATGCCTTGCCTGGTACAAAGTCTAGAATGTTAGCCTCCAAGCGTTTTGGACCTAACGTTTTGACAGCCGCGCCTCGCGAACACGTTGTGACGGGAAGAAAGTATGCACAAATGTCGGTACCCTCCCATTCTCTGTGGCCATAGATCTTCCAACATGTAAATGACGCAAATTTTAGTGCTCGACGAGGGGCAGAGAATGCCAGTACACCAAAAGCAAGAGAGGCGGGCCTCGAGCCCCTCGGTCCAAAGTATCGCAAAAGCAACCTCAGGTCGAAGATCGTGACATGACATTTAACTGGAATGACGAAGACTGTACGTCATGTATTTTTCATCGCAATTTGTGCTCTTACTCATTGATCATAGTCGTGTTCGATGAAGCACCGTCATTCATCAGTCCTGGAGCGGGGCTCAGCCAGCTGGACTTCTCCCAGGACAGCGATTTCATCTATGACAGCCTCTTCACTAGCTCGGTTCAATTTGACGGTCAGTCGAGTGGCAGCAGTCCGCAATCAAGACCAGACTCTCTTCCGGAGCGAGCCAGTCCTATTGTTAGGGTCTACGGCAGTGATGAAGATCTGTAAGCCCCTCAACTGTCCATCTGTCTGCTGTTCCAGGCGCGTTGCATTCAGCCGTTAATTGACTCGCGACAGTCTAAATGCTTATTACGTTTTCATCCATCCATACTTTCCTGTTTTGCCGCCTCCAGTATCAAGCCCAGTGGTAGATCGCCCATCGTCTAGGCCTAGGGACGAACACAGGAAGGGTCACAGAAGCAATGTCAGGAGTGATTTCGAACCGTCATCTCCTATCACTCTTGCAATTTCAACAATCCTGGCTTTGGTCCCGCATCATGATGATGAAGATCCTGCCAATCCCGAGTCTGTGCTTTATCGAAGGAAATTTGCCCAGTCTTTTGCGGAATCGACCATGGAGAGTGTCGAGATCGAGTCCGAAATATTGGACTCCGATTCCTCACCATCTCGTGCACTGACCGGGAGCTCGCCTACCGCTCGACGGGGGTCTTTTCATCCAAATGTGCCTGTTGAGATAGAAAGCGTCATTGCACTGCTCATCTTGAGTATTTACGAATACGCCCAGCGGGGAAACATCAGCAAGATGCGTACTCGAGCCGGACAAGCATTGATCTCAGCCATGGACATGTCTCTTCATTCGCAGGGCGACAACGAGGGTGAATTCGCGGAAGCAAAACGTAGAGCTTGGTGGATGTGTGTAAGTCATGATGGCAAACGGTGATCCACAGAGCTATGCTGATTGCGCTTCGCACTTGTTAGTACACCTGTGCATGCCAGGGTTCTATCGTCAGCAGTACCGTAAGACATCACGAGAGCTGGTCCGGTCCCTTCCTCACTAACTCGTTTTCGCGGACCACAGCCCCCAACAGTTTCAGTTCACGACCCTCGGTTCACAACAAGGTATCCAAGTATCAGGTCCGACCCCGATGTAAGGAACATAGATCCAGGTATTCTGGCATCTTTAGCTGACTATTGATATCCAGGCATGGCCATTCTTCTTGTCCGCGCAACAAACCATCCTTGCCGCCACTCAATTCATTCTTGACCAAAACAAGGCTTTAGAGATGAAATCCAATATGTCATTCGTGTATGAGAAGATGCACGAGCTCAATAGTAGATTGGACCCGTTACTCGCTAGAGCCGATGGATGGACCACTTACTCATCTGCTATGCCGGTGGACGCGTCCGAGGCCGTTGTTGCATTGGCTCTAAAAAGTATTGCACGTATTAAGTTGAATAGGTAATATGAAAAATAGCCACAGCGTCTCATCTACTGACTGTTGCGCAGTGCAAGAATCAAGCTTAACCGCTATTGCGCCTTTACAGATAGAGCGCTTTTTTCCGAGAAGCATTGCGACCTTAAATCCTCGGGTCAATATTTGAATCCCCGAGGTGGCGAGCACAGCACAATGACACCTGCACCTGCGTGTGGCTGCGGCGACTTGTTCGATAACTCATCTTTCTCATCGATCTCGCGTTCGCCGTCTTCCCCATTATCTTCCCGATCATCTTCAATGAGTTCTCTCGGCTCCATTCCGTCGATCTCGGATGTTCCAGAGTTGAATCTTCCATTCAGCAGCCATCTCGCAGCCAGATACTGCCTAAAGGCTGCACTCAACATAGCTCAATCATTCGAGGCTCTCCCTTACCCGAACCTAACGGGGAATCAGGAGTCTCTGGTTCCGTCCTCTTCGAGCCACAGCGGCAAAGCTCCCCGTACTATGCCGTCATTTGCCTGCTGTGCAATGCAGAGTAGTTATGCAATGCTTATGATCTGTCACAAAATCCGAGCCACAAATGGCGAAGGTTTCATATATCAGCGGAACGAACATCTTGTCAGCAATTTAACCAGTCAGCTCCGAAATGGATTGCAGAAAGTTGTCGGAGCTTTGGACAACTATTCGATGACTTTTGAAGCATTGACCGGAATGCGAGGTTAGTACTATTCACATCATTCAATAGAGTCCAGTCTGCTCTGCATCGAAGTCGCTGATTAACGATTTGGCCAGATCAAGTACGGGCGGCAACTGATGCCGCATTGCCCAGCGTATCATGAAAGTGTTAATATTTCATATTCTATGAAACATTGGTATGATTTTCTTGCCCCACTTATGAAAATTATACTACTACCGTATCTGTTATACTTCCTCGAGGTTGTGCTCGCGTCCATGACACCTTGTCCTGAAAGCCCACATTATCATTGGTACTATCACTGCAATTGAGCGATATGCTACTGTACATTGCGCATTGCAGCCTCCCATGAGTTTGGCCTTTTTTGCTTGATGTTTTAGGTCTTTCCAAAGATACATTCCTTTGGTATCTGTACTTCTACACTAGACCCATCTTCAAAAGCCGCGAAAAGCTTCGTAGTTCCTAAGCTCCATTCGCCAATAAAAACCCTGGAGGCTTGCATCACCACTCTGATTCGACCTCACCGAAGACGCTATCTTTGACTGCAGCCGAACCCGTCCCATTGCTTTCGAGTAGTGGTGGATCTTTGTACACCCAGGAACACTGCTGCTTGAGTCGCTCGGAGATGAGACCGTCTAAAGCTTCGAATTCCAGAAGGAACCCGTCGTGGCCATCCTCGGATCGAATTGTTGAGAGAGTCGCATCAGGTAGATACTTGGCCAGCTTGACTTGTTGTTCGGGCTCGAAGAGGTTGTCTGTGTCAACGCTGACGACTAAAGCTTTTGCCGGCACGGCTTTGAGGACCTCAGTGAAAGCTTCTTCTACTTCGTCTGTTTCTTCTCCCCTCACAATTCTGTCGCGCGTAAGGTCGTGCGTATCCATCTTGTTTGTCAAGTTGATGTAGCAGTTGGCATCGAAGCGGCGGATAAATTTGTCTCCTTGATATTTCAGGTAGCCCTGAGCCGAGAAGACCGGAGAGCGAGTGCGGTGTGTACGGGTCTGAGTCCTGTTGCTTGCCTCAATCTGAGCGCGCTTTCTCGACCTAAAGGCGTCACACTTCGGGTTTTGAGAATTACTATTCACACCGTTGCCGCAATGCCCATCAGCCAGATCTTCTTTGGATTTTTGCAGTCCCTTTCTCTTGGCCGGTGATTTTCTTCCAAAGCGTTTGTCGAAGGATACGCCGGAACGGTATGTGAGCAACGCTACCATTCTGGCTGCCGCCAATCCCTTCGTGGGCTGACTACCCATATCATAGTATCCATCCTGGTAGTTTGAATCTGCATAGATACATTGCTTTTGGGCTTCAGCCCAAGAGATGCCCCATGCACTATGGTCTGCTGACGTCGCGATTGGTATAATCGTGTTGACATACCCAACAGGCGTGCACAACGGCCATTCAAGAGCTGACATCCCTCCCATCGAGCCTCCTACCACGGCTGCTACTGACTGGACCCCCATGGCATCAAGTACGAGTTTGTGCGCTCTTGTGATCATGTTAGTTGTCACTCGTCAAGTAACGAGCTGGCATCTGGTGGCCTACCGAACATCATCTCTAATAGAAGTCTCCGGAAACTCTGGCCCGTACGGTCTTCCAGTACTTGGGTTGATTGTGAGCGGAGAAGCTGAACCATACGGCGATCCCAGAAGGTTTCCACAAAAGACCAAATATCGCGTGTAGTCGAAGGCTTTTCCCGGCCCCAACAACGGACCCCACCAATCTTCTAGATCACTACTTCCGGAGAGCGCATGGCATACAACGAGAACATTGTCGCGCTTCTCGTTGAGGACCCCCCAGGTTTTGTATGCAACTTCACACTTTTCGAGGACATGTCCGGAATCCAGATCTAGGGATGAGATCAATGCGAACACTTGGTCCGATATCAGGTCTACATAGGGGTTTCGCTTCTCGGGAATGTGGTCAAGTTCTGCATAGAACCATTAGAAGGGCAATTTCTGATCAAAGGCGCAGGGGTACTCACGAGCTGTCATTTTTCAAACGGCAAAGTGACATAGATGGGATAGTGAAGCGTCTAGAACTACGTCGACTATTTTCTCCCACATACCAGGTTTCAGCAATATAATTCTCTCAAGTATAGCTTGCATAATCCTTCAGCACGACATATTGCACAAGGTGAGTCAAAAATCACTGTTCTTGCTATCAGTTCGGGATCTCTCCAAGCTACCCCGGGATTTGTTGATCGGCAAATGATCTTCGGAAGGGGACATTACCCCACCGACTTTGACGTTCAGGGAACTTCCCCACGATAAACACAGGAGCGAACATTATTAGCATATGCTATCGCTAGTGCTAATTGCTGTCAACTAAGTTCCCGATCTCCACATCTACATGTCACTAAGATACTTTAATCTCCGAGTCCAGGACTGGCATTGGACCTCTTGGAACACCATACTGAGCCTCCGCCATTCGCAAACGATCAGATGTCGCGCACCCAAGAGACTGTCAAGGTTGCAGCCGGGCACGCTGCGCCAGCAGCGTTTGATCTGCCTTAGAGTATGACCAAATTGGCCCACTTCACTGCCGAAGCCGCGAAAGCAGGCGCTGATCTGGTGGTGTTCCCGTAAGAGTCTAGGGGTCTTTTCCCTTACTTAGCCCGGTGCTGAGCTTATCTGCCGTTACTGACTCTGCATGTAACCCCAGGAAAGGCCCCCTTTCGGCGCTATGCCTTCGACGCAACCGTCGGCGCACGAGAGCCTCGTGGTGAATAACCCAGGATCTAGGCTCTTTTGGGGAAAACCAACAGGTGGCGCATCTGAAATTCGGGATACTCAGGTCGACAGTGGTTTGCCAAAATACTATGATGCCGCTGTCGGCATCCCGTCTCCAGTGTTCGAAACACTTGCCCGCACGGCTCGGGAAAATCATGTCTTTCTCTCACTCGGCAGCATCGAGAAGGAAGGAGGCACGCTCTATTGCACGGCTATTCTCTTAGATAGAGATGTGACGCTCCTGTATAAGTATAGAAAGGTTCGGGCGCCGGTTCGGTTCATTTACTATAGAGATTCTGACAGTCACAGTTGATACCAACGGCGGCTGAACGCATGATCTGGGGCCGCGGCTCCGGCGACGGACTCATCGTCGCCGATACTGCGATTGGCAAGGTTGGTGGATTAATCTGCTGGGAGAATTGCCCGCTGCTAGGCTAGCGCTGTATCACAAAGGCATTGAGTACGTATTGAACTCAACTCATCTCTCCCACCTGACAGTCCACCAATCGAATTACTAGAAACTCCATCGCCCCCAACGCCGACGACCTGCCCTCCTATATCGCAACAATGCAGCGCATCGCGAAAGAATGCCGCTGTTTCGTCATCGACTCGAATCAATTCTGCAAAATAACCTTCTTGCCTACTCACCAACACTCCCAACCCATCAAGTCTCCCTCTTCCCCTCCGACTACCCACCCTTCGCCGCCTCCAACCCCAGCGACCGCGAACCAGACGGCACGGCTTGGACCGCAGACGACGTGCTAAGCCACGGCGGCTCCCGCGTCATTGGACCGCTGGGAACGTTTCTCGCTGAGCCAGTGGGGGATAAGGGGGAGATTGTGTATGCGGAGTTGAGGATGGGTGAGCTGATGGAGGCGAAGATGGAGTATGTATTTGCTGAGTCCATATCTTACTTTTTGCGACTAAGTACTGCACTCTTGAGACATGTCTCGGGGATCTTCACTATCGAAAAACGTCCCAAGGCTCGATAACCCGCCTCAAATACGCAATGCTAACGGCAGGATTGTAGTTTCAGTTTTGATCCGGTGGGGAGTCATTCGAGACCTGGTGTCTTGTAAGTTCCTGTGGAGGTCTTATACTAGTGGACTATGTGTCTGATCGTCGAGGGGAGTCAGTTGGAACTGAATGATACTACTGGAACGAGTGTGACGTGTGACGGCTCGTGGGGGTAGGAAGAAGGGCTGTCATGCCGGGATTGCATCGTGAGGAATGGGGACTTCGATATGGAAGGCGCTATTTATTAGCAAACTTGGGGGTAGCTATCATGTGTGACTCCATACTAGAAGGGAGCTTTTCCGTGAATGGCTCCTTCCCTGTCGTCCCCCAATCTAAGTCATGGCGTATCGTCTAGGAGAAAGTACTCTTGTCAGACCCATCAATTATGTGCTTCGTCCTAACTTGGGGACGACTATGTCCCTTCGTGGGGATAGGAGCATGTGAACAGTGCTGAGGACGAGTATTGGTCGGGGTCATTATCATCGAGTAGACAGACGGACGTATAGCGATGAATGAAGCTCTCAATGGTAAACGACAAGTAGGTTCCCTCGGCATAGTATAACTCCTCCCTACCCAAAGAGAAGAGAAAAGAAAAGACGGCAGCACTTTCAAGCACTGGTAGCCATAGTCATCTTGGACTCAGCCTGGGTGGCATCCACGGCATCCGTAGGTGCAGCCTCACGCTTCTTATCCGTCCCGTCCGCCTCCTCTTTCTTCTCGATCCCATCCGCATCTCCCTTCTCCTCCGCCCCCTTCCCCCCATTCCTCTCGGCCCAACCTTCCGACCCGTCCGTCCCGGGCTTCGGGGCACTCGTGGCCCACTTGCCCATGAAGCCAGACTTGACGAGACCGGAAGCGGTCTGGAAAGGATCGACGCCTTTCTCGGCCGGTTGCAGCCCGGCGGCGACAAAGGCTTGCTGGAAGTCGAAGATGATGTCCTTGATGTCTTCCAGGCCGAGACTGACACGGATCAGATCGGGCGTGACGCCGCCTTTGATCTTCTCTTCGTCGGGAAGTTGCTGGTGCGTGGTGACCCACGGGTGGATGATGAGGGTCTTTGCGTCGCCGACGTTGGCGAGATGGCTGCAGAGTTTCAGGTTGTTGACGACGGCCCTCACTTCATCGATATTCCCCGCCTGGCCAACCGTCAGCATCACGGTAGATGACGCATCCAAGCGTATCGACAAAGAGCGCGGGTACATACCACGCCAAATGTAAGCACGCCGCCAGGGCCGTTGGGCATCGTCTTCTGAGCTCGCTCGTAATCCTTGTGGGACTTCAAGCCCGGGTAGAGCACCCAGCTGACGCACGGATGCGCCTCGAGCCACTCGGCGAAAGCCTGCGAGTTCTCCACGTGGCGTTGGCCCCGGAGCGGCAGGGTCTCCAAGCCTTGGAGGAAGAGCCAGGCGTTGAAAGGGCTCATGCACGGGCCAAGGTCGCGCATGGAGTCCATGCGCAGCTTGGCGGCGAGGGCTTTGTTCCCGTACGTCTCCCAGAACCGCATGCCGTGGTAGCCGTCGGCGGGCTCCGTGAATTCGGGGAACTTGCCGCTGGCGCTCCAGTCGAAGTGGCCTCCGTCGATGACGATACCGCCCATGCTCGTGCCGTGGCCGCCGATCCATTTGGTGCAGCTGTGGGTGACGATGTCGGCGCCTAGTGAGATTGGACGGGAGATGTAGCCGCCCATGCCAAAGGTGTTGTCGATGATCAGAGGGATGCCGGCGTCGTGGGCGACCTTTGCGATGGCCGCGACGTCAGGGATGTTGTGCTTTGGGTTGCTGATGGTCTCAATATAGACGGCTCGGGTGTTTTCATCAATCATGTTTTTGATGTCGGTGGGGTCATCGCCTTGGACGAACTTGACGGCGATCTTGAACTTTTTCATGTAGACTCTGAATTGGTTGTACGTGCCGCCATAGAGCCAGCTGGTGCTGACAAAGTTGTGGCCCGGCTGACAGCAATTGGTGATGGCCATGAACTGGCAAGGATCGATCAGTACGGTTACCAAAAAGGCTGAGAAGGGTGAGGCTTACCTGGGCAGCATGTCCTGAAGCGGTCGCTACGGCCCCGACACCCCCTTCGAGCATGGCCATTCTGGTCTCGAAAATGGTGTTTGTAGGATTGCCCATGCGCGTGTAGACGTAGCCATCCTTGGACCAGGCGAATTTGCCCGCCCCGTCGGCGGCATCTTCGAAATTGTAGGCACAGGTTTGATAAATAGGAGCAGCTCTTGCACCGTTAATAGGATCTGGCTCTTGACCGCCATGCAGTGCGATGGTGTTCCATCCTGGGTGCTCAACGTTCTTTAGCGATCCCGAAACCATTGTGAAGATTGCGTTGTCGTAAAAAAGTCAAACAGCGAGAGTAGTAGACTATAAGGTGAATGCGGGGGAAGCTGCAGCGGCAGCAGCGCCATTATATTAGAGAGGTCGGATGCATATGCATCCATTTCGCCGATCTGCAGATTGACGATGTCTCCTACCGTTTCTGTCATGTTGCGTACACTTTTACTGAGAAATCTGAAGTTGAAAAGTCCAAATCCCGAGACTTTGCTTCAATCCCCGAACATCACGTGACCAGCCTCTGGTCTGGACTGGGATCGGCCCCACCCAACCACTGTTGGCCTAGCTTTATCGAGGTGGAAATGTGTATCAGTGGGGGCACGAACAGGAAGATATCGGCACTGAAACAAGAGAACACGGTCTGGATTGGAGAGCTAACTTCCGGAATAGTCGCCGTGTTTGCGGGATCACCCCGTAGATTGTTTGACATTTCCTTCGGTATTTGCCCCCCGCATCCGACGTCCTCTCCGATATCAACACAGGAACACTACTGTCCCTTAATCAGTGTTAGATGTTTCCAGGCTGTTGGACTCGGATGATCAGGGTCCCCGTTGTGAAGTGTGGGGAGAGTCATCGGTCACAGAAGCCGGCCGTTCGTCCTGAAAGCCTCGCTATCGGCTAGCGTTCTGTACATAGAAGCGATCGGCTTTGGTGTTAGTGCAGTCCATCTTGCGCAAGAACGCAGGTTATGAGTGGAATGAGCGCATAAAAATTCCTCTTTTCAGTGCTGGTATCCTCGAGTTTCTTTTTGTGCATTCATCGCAACTCCGACTTCCTCGGACATTTCACCTGTGGCCAGTCTCACTCCATGCTCTCACCAATGAGGAAAACGAACAGTACGTGGGTGGTGCAGAAGTATGGGGGGACGAGTCTGGGCAAGCTCCTAGATAGGATAACCGGAGAAATCATTCCCAGCTCCCTTGAGCATGATAGAGTGGCAATAGTCTGTTCCGCACGATCTGGCACAACCAAGTCCACGGGCACGACCAAGCTACTGCTTGAAGCCATCTCTCATGCCACAGACCCCAGCCTTGGGTCGGGCGAGCGACTTGACAATGCTGTTAGCATTATTCGAGATCAGCACCTGGAAGCTGTGAACTCAGTTGTTGGCGATGGGTCCAGATATGCCAGTGGTAAGCCAGCCAAAGAACTGGAATTGAGTATAATCGACGAGTGTGAACGCCTTCGGACTTTCCTCCATGCTGCGCAAACGGTTGGGGAGCTGCCTCCGCGTTCGCAGGACCGTGTACTTGCACTCGGAGAGAAATTGGCGTGTCTCATAACCGCATCGTCATTGGAACACAGAGGCTTTGGTGCAAAGGTTGTACTGCTGGAGGACATTGTCGAGCAAGCGTACCCAAGTGATCCAAATGGACCAGAAGCAGCGTATGAGGAGCTTGGACCTCACTTCTATGATCGAATTTCGATAAAGATAGGGGAAAAGATACAAGAATGCGGTGATAGGATCCCCATAGTCACTGGTGGGCACAATCAATGTGCTCAGATTCCTAGAATGACCATCCTTTTAACAACCCCGCAGGATTCTTTGGGGCAATGCCACATTCCCTTCTTCACAGCGTTGGCCGGGGCTATTCAGACTTCTGCGCAGCGATGTGTGCTGTGGGCATCGGCGCTCGTGAAGTCCAGATATGGAAGGAGGTCGATGGCATCTTTACCGCGGATCCTAACAAAGTGCTGTCGGCTAGGCTGCTCGCGACAGTGACTTGCGAAGAAGCAGCAGAGCTGACCTATTTTGGGAGCGAAGTACGTGGTCCTGACCTGCTTTCTTCTCCAGTCCTTCCGGCCACCTCGAATTGTGGAGATCTTACCGGATTCGCGCTGTGATCTGCGATAATAATTTTAGATCTTCCGATACAGGTTATTCATCCCTTGACAATGGAACACATCCAGAAGGCCAAGATTCCTCTGCGATTGAAGAACGTCAAGGATCCTTCTGGCGCTGGAACCATCATATTTCCTTCCAATTATCTTGCCTCAGATGTCTCCGCAGAACTCAACGAGATTCCAAGTGCAGCTCGGTCAGGCATATCGACGCCCACATCTTCCTTCCTCCTTGCCAACGGTTATCATGGCGATATGCAGCAGCGACGAAGGCCAACCGCAGTGACGGTCAAAGACTCCATTCTCATCATTAACGTGCTCTGCCACCGAAACAACAAGTCTCATGGGTTTCTCGCCGAGGTCTTTAGGCGACTAGATCAGCACAGAGTAGTAGTGGATCTGATCACAACCACAGAAAAATCGATAAGTTTAGCAGTTTCAGCAGCAACGGAAGGGGCAAGGGAGATCAAGAATGCGACTTCCGAGATTGAGAAGCTTGGGACTGTGTCTGTCACGAGAGGGATGTCAATCATCTCAGTCGTGGGTCACAAGATGCGTAACACGGTGGGAATAGCTGGGGAAATATTTTCAACGCTCGCTGGGGCAAAAATCAACATTTACCTCATCAGCCAAGGAGCAAGCGAGATCAACATCTCCTTCGTTGTCAAAGAAAGTGACGCGTTGCTTGCCATGAACGTGGTTCATACAAAGGTTCTGCAAATTCCAGCCCATTCGGAGCAGGAGAACAGCTTCTCTAAAGGACCGTGGCTTTATTGAGTGTAGGTAGTAAGCTACAAATATCGCAGTAGGTCTTCTGTCATGGCGTTTCGAGATTTGATTACCCGCTAAGCGACGAGCCAAATGGTATTGAAGAAGGGTTGGGGGTAACAGAGGAGGATCGTAGCGCTGTGAAGTCGGCGCCTTGTCAGAGAATAGACCAAATGTCATGACTAGAGCGCTCACAGTACGGTTCGAAGATAGAGATCCTATGACGCTGTAGTGAAGATCGATAAAACATGAACGGCACCAGGGGGTGCAAAAAGTGACGAGGCCAACTAGGCCGGATTTGGTTCTCGAGGAGTGGGAGGAGATTTCTCTAGAAGAAATCCAGAAACGGATCGATGAGATGTCGGAACGCTGTTCATGGCTTGTAAATAACAGTGGCAAGGGTATTAAATCAGCTACGTGGTGATCTGGTAGTGGTAGAATAGCAGAAATGTAGCCAGTTTGATCTGGAGAAGCTATGTCCAAATCCGGCCTAGTTGGCCTCGTCACTTTTTGCACCCCCTGGTGACGGGAACTGACCATTAGGTTGTAATCTTGCTACGATTGTCATCGTCCAACTCTTCCTCACCCAACTCATTATCGACGAATTTAAGAGCTTCTAGTTTGTTTCTTGTCCACCAGACTTCTCGGTGATCGGGGCCAAGGACACTCTGTTGTTTTGCATGCACCATTTCAAGTAATTTCTTTGCCTCATAGTACCGTCCAAGCCGCGCGTATGTCAAAGCGATGCTGGCTTATATGAACAAGGCATGGCTAAAATTTGACCCTTTTGATTTCTTAAAGGCTTCGCAGGCTAGCTGGAAAGACTCCAGTGCCTTATCGTAGTTGCCCAGATTGTAATACGCAAAGCTCCTTTCTCGAAGAAGGCGGGGGGGGTGCCATCGTCATTGCTGTAAAATTCGCGGCATAGTTTCAGGGTTGCCTGTAGACTTTTCTCCACGTGCGCCGCTCTGTCGTGATTGCCCATCTTCAGATAATCGTATGGGAACACGCTATACTTAGTATGGGCCACTCCAACGTTAAGGCCACCTCAATACGGATTTTTTCAACTTTTTTACCTACCCACTCACATATATATATATATTATAAATTATTATTATCTATTTAAGCCTTCTTAGCTACTCTAATCTTAATTAATTATTTAATCCTCGTTATAGCGGCTTTAAAGTACTTAATCTTCTTATTTCTAAGTGCATTATATACCTAAGACTCTTTAATATTTACCCACTTTAAAGCCCTTAAAACCTTTTTTATCTTAGTTTCCTTACGCGTAGTAATCTTAGACCGAGCCTAATAAGAGTAGATAATATCTCCCTTCTAAACTATTATATTAAGCTCTACTTTACGAGTTACTTAAGTTACTATAGCCTATTAAATAGTATTTAATTCTCGCTTAGCGAGACTAGTTAAAATTAGCATCGAGGAAAGCGTATAATCTAAGCTACTAATATACTTAATTAATATAATATACTCTCTATTATCCGCATTCGTTTAATAAAGTAAAAGTTCTCTTTCTTTTATAATAACCCATTGACTCTTACTCACCTTAATTTGAAATCCAATCTCGTCAAAGTTATAGGTACTTCAAACTCTTAATAAACACTCTAAAAACGTTAAAACCAGTTCTAAATAACTTCTAGTTTATACGCATTCTTTCGTTAAGCTATAAGAGGCTTTTATTTACGCATTTTATACTAAGGATTACACTTTAAAAATCGCGTAAGTTAATAATTATCTACGTACTTAGTAGGGCTAAGGCGCTCGCGGAGTATAGAGTTTATAGCTCTTTTAAGTATCGGATGACGATAAAATATTTCTAATCTATCGAGTCGTTATATATATTAATAAAGAGCCTATTCTTTATAATCTATAAGCGCGTAAGAGTAGCTATCTTTAGAGGGGATCTTATTATAACGATTTAAAAGTTGATTGTAAGGCACGTTGAATTTAGCAGTCAATCGAGTGACTTTAAGCTTTATTCCGAGGGCAATAGTAGCTAAAGCCTTCTGAATACGTTTCTAAATGACGGCATATGAGTCAGGCATGGTTATGGTTGTGGTAGATAGGTGGGGGATGGATGGTTTAAATTATTGAAAAAATTGGTGTTGGGGTGGCCTTAGCGTTGGGGTGGCCCATACTAAGTGTAGCGTGTTCCCATACGATTAGGCATTGTGTCTCAAGTTGTGGAGTTGTAGATTATCAATGAGATACAATTCTGGTACGAATTCCTGTTGCATGAAAATTTTGTCGCTCAGCCTTAACACCTCTGTATATTGGGAATTCCAGTCATTTATGAGCATCATCATTTTCAGAGTTTTGAGTGTACCATAGTGCCTACTACCAAGAAGGATCTCTTGGCCGGAAAATGCTCTTTCATAGGACCTCAAGGCTTCCATATCTAAAGATAGTGCCCGATAACAGTCGCCCATGTAACTGTGGATCCTGAACTTTAGTGGTACATCTAGATGATCCATCTTTCTGGAAGCGGCAGTGTAGACTTCGAGAGCCTCTTGGTACTTCTCAAGTCTTTTGTAGAATTCGCCAATAGCCAGAAGCGCAAACACATGAATACCCGAGGCATTCCTCAAGATCAATTGAAAGAGGACCTTGAGAGGATCGTTCAGAACACGTGTCCTGCGGAGAGAGGTTGACAGTCTTAGACATAGTTCAATTTGATGGCCGATAGGCAACGAATTTTGGCCTTTCAGGAGATCCATGGCTCGAGACAAGGTAGCAGAGGGATCATTTGAGCTTGGGCTCGAATAGGGAGAACTAGTCTCAACATTAGGGCCAGCTGTGCCAGACTCGAGAACTGAGTCTGCAGATTCATGGTTTTGCTGCTGGCCAAAACTTCCAAATTGTCCGACTGTAGCTTGGTTGAGATGAAATTGCAAACTTTCTGTGAGTGGATCATCATGCTTTCCCGCTCTTCGCATTTGGCCAATCCGTTCCTTCAAAGTTTTTTC
This sequence comes from Letharia columbiana, assembly GCF_014066305.1. Lineage (NCBI taxonomy): Eukaryota > Fungi > Ascomycota > Lecanoromycetes > Lecanorales > Parmeliaceae > Letharia > Letharia columbiana. Next base: position 97,842 of record NW_023501126.1, on the reverse strand, counting down.
GAAGATGGCAAATAATCTTTTGTCCAGGCCTGCATCCGCCATCCGGTCACCCCAAACCATGAGCTCGTCCATTTGTGACTCAAGAGTAACATCTTTGAACAGAAGGTGGGCGAAGTGTTGAACCCAGAGTATACTCTGTGTTGACTCTAACACAGTTTCTATCTTAGCTAGACTGATGGAACAAGGTGGCCAGGATCGGTTCAAATGAAAACAAGTATACAACGTAGCGTACGCAAGAAGAGGATAGCTATCCCAGAGAGCTTGCGTAGACTGACACGTTTCGGGCTCCCAATTTCTTCTCTCCTCTTGCTCCAACCTCATGTAGTCGAGACAAAGCCAGGCGAAAGAACGGTGTGTCTGGGTAATGTCGATTCTAAAGCCTAGCACAGCCCTGTCAGATTCGCAGACCCATTGATCCTCAGGACGGATCAAAAAGTCTCTGACAGAGGAGTGAATAAGGCGCAAGACACCGTCTGTCATGGAGACCAGGCCTCCAGTAACATCAAGTACCCTTTGAGGTGGCTGTAGAAGTAAGTACTCCTCGAGAGGTTGCGCCACTGTTTCTAACGACCGGCAATGCATAGCATGAGCATATCGAAGTTCCTCGAAACGCAGGGGGCGGCACGATGCACTCGTGAAGGCCAGGACATTATGTGCTAGACATAGCTCAAATTTGTCGAGTTTTTGAAAAAGGTGGAGAAAAAGGAGTTGGTATGCTTTCTCCAGTCCACGGGGCAAATTCTGCAGTCTCTCGCTGAACTCGGATTTTGACGATGACTTCCTGAGGTCATCGACCATAAGCCGAACCCACAGAAACATGCCATCAGACTTGTCCGTAAGGGTTTTGTAAACGGTCGTCCGGAATTCCGGAAGTGAAAGAATGTCTGACTTGGCGATTTCATTGTTAATGAAGGCCTCGATATCATGATTTAGCATCGCAGAAGTAATCTCAATCGCCCCAAAAGCAGGATTGTCTGAATGTGTCTGGATGACGTTTGGCCGACCCAGCAAAAGTATACGTAAGTTTGGGCATACTTCCATGATTTGCATAATTTTGACGGACATGGTGTGATTGTAATCAGTGCATTCGTCAATCCCGTCAACAACGCAGTATACCGGCTTCGCCAGTGATGAAGCTATTTGTCCGAAGGCCTTCCATAGTTCCGGAATGGTAGGCTGGCCGTCCAGTCTTAGGTGGTGTATAGTATTCACATTTCTTTGTTGGTAGTCTCTTGCAGCAACTGCCATAGGAGTGTTCTAATGAGACTTTCAGAAGTTTGTCGGCTTCCGTCGGAGCTAGAAAAAGCGAAAAATAGGGTGTGCTGTTCGCTTTCTTCCAGTCGAGCCACTATTGAGGAGGCCAATACTGATTTGCCGCAGCCATGAGTGCCAGAGATGACGAGGAGTCGATCCTGGCTTGTCAAGCATCCTGGCTTAATCCATCTCCCAAACACATCGTTTGATGTGATCCAGTCGCAGGTGCCCTCTAATCTAGCCCGGACTTGACGCAGGTGAACATGTTTGACATCCGAAGGTTTCAACCACCTTTCACATTGGATCTCTAACTCTTCGTGCTGTCTTCGGCCGGCTTCTTTGCGGAACTTCGCTGCTTCTAGAAGCTCCGTGGCAACAGCAGTCTGGTCAGCGACCCTAGCATGGCGTTCAAGTCGAGCTATGACGGCTCCAATATCTTGATCAAAAGAGCGTACTACAGTCTGGGCTAATCTCACTAAAGGACCCTTAAGCAGAGAAAGCCATATTATAAGCCACCACTGAAACATACCTAATGTTCTCCGCCGAAAGAATTGGAAGGCCCGCACAGAAAAATCCACCACGTCGGTAAAGATGTTCAGGAGTGCAATTTGCAGTATATTGTCCGACTGCAACTTTTCATAAACCTCGAGTCGCGGAAGGCTCTCTGTAATCGATTGTAGTAGATTGAAAACCTGCTCGGTAGCTTTTGAATGATCGTCCGAGATCTAATCAAAACAATGTTCAGACCTCATTCAATGCAGTCCAACGCTGTAGAGGCATATTAACCTTCAATATGAACTTGATCGGCGCCCATAGCGGACATCCAAACCCAGCCTGTGTTTGTACCGCAATGTCCACCACAGCACTCATATTCTGCAACCATGTTGTATATTTCTGCAGCTTCGATTCGGATTTACTTTAATAAGGACCTGGAGAACTTCATGGTCTACTCAAAATAAGCAATTGAGACTTCTAACAATCATTACGACCCTCAAGATCTTATCCACAATGATGGAGATGACCATGGACGCGACCAGGTCACATCCAATACGTCCCAACACCTCGTTCCTCGATCTTCCCTGCGAGATCTGAGACTCAATATATCAGGTAGCGCTACACAGTTCAACAAGCATACGACCAGTTGGAAAGATCTCGAAGATCACGGTTACTTCCGGCAAGAAGAGACGGCTCCCCCTAACAAAGTCAATGGTCAATTTTTCAAACCCTGGACTCCCTCTCCAGCTATTGCGAGTCAACAAGCAGGTTCACGAAAAAGCAACCGAGACCTTGTATGGCGGTCATCGTTTCATATGCGTCATCGGCCCCACAGCTCGCGTCCGTCAAATTTACATTCATCCTAAGGTTTCAGTCCACGTTTGCACCGAGAAAGCTTATCGGGCACATTATGATTGCTACCGGTTTTTCGCATGAAAGAAGCTATGTCACATACGAGGACAATCTCTCGGATCTACCGTCCCGTTATCTGACGTTGATCAAGTGAAGCGATGTTCATGTCCAGATGTCGGCCGCTTGGTGTAAAGAGGAAGCTCAGGGCATCCAGACAAGCTTGGAAAAATTTGCAACTTGCTTCGGCGGCTCAAAGCATTCCCTACAGGGTGTAATGATCCATCTGAATCAGTCTCAAGAAGGCGCCATTCCTCATCACGCAGATGCTCAATTTCTAACCCTGTCAAGCGTTATGGACGGGTCATATGGAAGATGAGATGCGGAGGAAAGAGATGTAGGGCCTGTTCGATTTGACAAATCGTGCAAGCCTCGTTCTGTCGCGGTGATCTTTCCGGACTGAACCCGAATATCCCGAATATCCACGCGGGATCATCCAACCATAGGGCTTCGGCTGTCCCTATGTCGCATCCAGAATCTAGTAGAACACGCACCGCTGATCTTGCTTACAGAACGCTTCTTCAAATGGCTTGGTAAAGTAAAGCGTGATTCCTCTGTTCCCGGTAGTCTCCCATGGAAACAGCAGATAGCTACCTACATGCATCCGCCACCAAGCATTCAGGTAAGTAAGCACAACTGGTGACACGGTGGCGCTCCAAGAGAGGATACCTAGGTACAGCGTCAGACCTGCCTTCCAGTCCCAAAATCGGCAGGCTTCCTGATACAGGTCGAATCCCTTCGCTGGCCGTGGGTATAACAGTCCACCGACTGAGTTAAGGTGGGGAATATTTGGGTTGATTGATTGGCACCATGATGTTACATCATGCGTTGAAGGTGCATGCATCAAGTACCGAGAAGAGAACGCAGAGCCGGCAATCATATCTGGAAGATGGGTCGTATTAGGTGCAGTTGAGGCATCGTTTGGGTCCAGAGACCCAACATCTCCTGCGAGATCCGACCTACCCATGTAGGCTGACCACTCATTAATATTCTGTCAAGACTTCAGCGGTGATCAGCAGCTTGAAAGCATGTGTAGATTTGACCGGCGAGGTCGCTGTAGCTTGTATGTACTGCGAGCGTTCTAGTGGCAGTCATAGACGAGCCTCAGCCAGCCACCCGTTTGAAGTTCTTGCCATTATGCGGATAAGGTACGTCTATAGATCATTCGGGAAGGACTCAGATCCCGTGCCTCATGAGGACTCTGGAGCTTGACCGTTTGATCCGCAACCTTTGGTGAGATTGGGAAGACAATCCCTGTCTAAGAGTCCCCGCAGGACTACGTGAAATGAAAGGGAGAGTCGTTCGAAAACATGATATTTTTATTTCTGTCATCTATGCTGTCTTCTCGACTGCCACATCACCCGCAACAGCAGCTGGCACCATCCACAGTCTGACCCCCGGTATGGTGGAGTGACGTCTCGGTCGCTCCTCTACTGCTTGGAACCCCAAGCACCCTTCTTCTTCAGCATCTCTTCCTCCTCTTGTTGAATCTCCGCATCGATCTTGGCACCCTTGGAAGGCTCGTTGCCGTGGTTCTTCGCCTGATCGATACACAGACGTTAGCAAGTCATGCCTTCTCTCCGAGATGAACGCTCGGGGAACGCAACGGACAACTTACGGGCAAAGTAGGATCTTTCTGGTACTCAGCAGCCTCCTTGGAGATCTCCTCTGGCTCATTTTGACGCTTTGGAACGGTCAGCCATCTCTGACGCTCTGAGACCTTGAGCAAATTACCTTTCCCTCTCGAGCTAGCTTGTTGGCAATCGATCTCTCATCCTCTGAATCAATTGTTAGGTCTCATGTCTGGCATTGCTTAAATGTGGCTACGCACTGGAGTCATTTGCCTTGTGGCTGTTTGGCTGTCCTTCATGGTACCTGTCCGCGACGTTGGTCTCCGAGTCTTTCGAGTTGCGCTGGTCCCCAGCTTCGTAGACACCACGACCACCGACGCTTGATGTTCCACTCATGATCGCAGATGGAGGTTATTGTGTTTGCTTGGGTGAAGTGTTTGATGATTTGGTACAGATGTGTGTTTAGAGTGACAATCACAGGAGTTGGTTTCCGTGCTGATGCCGTGACGTAATTTAGCTCAGTTACCGACCCGCGCCTAGCTAGTTTCATGAGGAAACGCGAAATACTAGGAAATGCGAATTTTTTAAATCCGATAAATCCGACTTAGATGGCTACTACTATCATGGCCATAACTACCACTACCACTCATTCAAATGGCCTACTACCATAGTCTACCATAATGGCCAATGCTACGGTACCATAGTCGCCGCCTATAAGCTTAACATAGTAGGTGTCCCTGCCCTAAACTCAGATGTAGCCTGTTTTTATCCTGGCGACATATGTATCTAAATAGCATACGATATTCCATCCAGGCCATGTGGTGCAGTGGGATACCCATTGAAAACACCACAAATTATCTGACTAGTGACTAGCCCCTCGACGTATAACTATAAGTTCAAATCCATCAAATATCTTAATAATTTCGAAAATAATAAAAAAATAATAACTTAATATTTGATTTCTTATAATCGTAAAAGAGTTTATACTATAAGTGTATAGTTTATTCTAATTTACAGCCCATTTCCACTTATATATATCTGAAATTTATTAAACCTCTACTAATTTGCTTATAAATAGGCTTTTAAACTTCTTTTTTAATACTCTAAAACGCTATATAAAATAGAGAATACGATAAATCTTACGTAATAGTCTAAATATCTAATATTATAATATCGTAAAACTTTAACTTTAAAGAGATTCGATAAAGAAACGAAGAAATAGTGGCTATAAACGTATTTTGCTATAAGATAATTATTTAATATTATATCTTTAAGCGGAGAAGAAATCGTAGAATAATATACTCTAATTAGTTCGGGTACTCTCGAGCTAAAACGAGCCGCAATCTTTAATTCTTAAATTAATATTAAATAAGTTTCTTCTTAAGATATTATATTTACGAAATCGCTATAAGAGACTAGACGATAATAATAAAATCGAATAATAACGCGATATAACTTCGAAAGTTCTTTATAAATAGAGTAATAAGAAAAGCGTACTCGGTAAGGCTTACGTGAGGTAATTATTAAATAATAAAAGTCTAAGTAATCGATTTCTAAATATAGAAAAATAAGACTTTAGAGGGCTTTCTAAAGACTTCGAATAAATTTAAATCGTTTAAAAATACGATATTCGAGCTACCGATAGTCTATTAATATCGTAAACTAAGTATCTTCTATTATTTAAAATAGATATATATAAGCCTTCCTATAAGCCTTTCTATAAGCCTTTCTATAAGCCTTTCTATAAGCCTTTCTATAAGTCTTTCTATAAGTCTTTCTATAAGCCTTTCTATAAGCCTTTCTATAAGTCTTCTTAATCTAAAATAGATATATATATATAAGCCTCTCTATATTAATCGATTTATCGAATAGATAATTTAGAAGACTAAGAAAAGAACTTACTAATTCACAGTTCCACGTAGCGAGTAAATCGTATTTCTTCTTATTATAACTTCTTTAAAGGCTTTAAAGAAATTATCTAAAGAGATACGCCTAGATCTTATAATTAATAAGTATAATTAAGCTCTTATAGTTTATAAGCTTAGCGAAGAGCCTCGTAAAAAGAAGTCTACTATCTTATTAATTATATTATACTATAATTTTACTAATTTTACTCTTAATCGATATATTAATAAAAAGACTTATTCTTATTAAGAAGTATATAAGAATAAATAATAAATAAGTTCTATAGAGGAGTAAGCTTTAAGTTTATAAGTTCTATAAGTAATAGAGTAAGATTAATTTTTAAGAGTTATCTCTATTTAATATATAGCTAAAGAAATATTAATAATAAAGAAAAATTATAAAGAGCTAGATATAAATTAAGTAATTAGCTTTCTAAAATATTATTTAGAGCTACGAAGTCGATATAATTAACTATTAAATAAAGAATAAGCTATAATTTATAATTTAATAAAATTACTACGATGATTTCGATTTATAAAATTAGTAATTTAGAAGTACGATATTTAGAAGAAAGATATATATAATATAAATAAGAAAGAGATTATTTTTAATTCTACTAGTAGAATAAAAGTTATTATCTTTAAGTATAATATATAAATATATAAAACTTAGAATAAGAGTAGAGAATAGATAACTTTTATCGAATATATATTCGCTAATAAAAGGCTTCTTATATTAATTATTATCTTTAAAGATAAGTATTATATAAAGATTTAATATAATATTATAAAGAATATAGCTATATAAATTAGAATAAGTAAAACTAACTAGATAAATAACGTGTTAGATCTAAATTAGTTTATTAAATAAGCTATTCTCTTATATAAATTTAATAAGAGAAGTACTCCTTAAAAAAGCGTCTAACTTACTTCTTATAAAAGCTTTAAACTATAAACTCGATAGATAATTAAAGAACGATATCGTCTTCTTATATATAACGAATATATATTATATATTAATATTAAAGTTATAGAATTTTATACTAGCAACGATATTATTCTCTTATATCTATTTATTTATATTATATATATTCTTTAATTACTTAATATCGAATTTTTCTTATCTTTAGTAATTATATATCGTAAATATCTAGAGAAAAATATAAAGTATAAAGATAGTTACTTAATAAATAAAGTGGATTTTATTTAAATAATTTAAATAATAAGAAAGAATACTATAACGAAATAGAATATCAAATATATATAGTAAAAGAGTAGCCTATTTTTAATTTAACCTTAACTTATTCTTAATAGATTTAGACTTAAAGTATTAGAATTATCGTCGAGTTTGTTATTAAATATATTTATAAATATTATATTTAATAATAACTTAATTTTTATATTCTATATATTTATAAATATAAAGTAAGTTAATTAGCTACTTTAATAAATAAAGATTAAAAATTATAATTCTATAATATTAGAAAAGCTTAATAAAGTAGCTAGCTTAGCTCTCGCTATTAATATCTTATTTAAGACTATTAATAATAATCTTATTAAGATAAATAAATAAAAAAAGAATAAGATTAAGCGTAGATAAGTATACTAAGACGAAGCATGGCATGGCTGTATAAATTATAAATCTCGATATTATTTAGTAGCGAAAGAATAACTTCGCTATAAAGTAATTTAAATAAGAATTTCGAAAATATTATCACATCGGACCAGCTATTTTTAAAGACACAAAGAGAGGTAGAAGTCCAGTCAAAAAAAGGCTACTACACCTCCCACGCCAGGTCTATTAAGACTACTATCCTTCGCTATACCGGAGGCTCCCCCGCAAGCTCCCCGCAGGCCCCCCGCAAGCTCCCCCGCAGGCTTCACCGCAGCAACAACAGCAAGGTGGAAGAGATAAAAGCGGTAGTAGAGGTGGAAGCGGTGGACGAGGTAGACGAGGTGGACGAGATAGAAGAGGTAAACGAGGTGAAAAAGATAAGGTAGTAGAAGAAGAGGTAGTAGAAGAAGAGATAGGAGAAGAAGAGGTACGATTTTCACGAAGTGGTAGACCGATAAGGCCTAAAAATCGAGGAATTAGTTCTCCGATATAAAAGCCTTGATAGCAAGAAAGAACTAGAATTTTTCATCTTTATTGTGCGGTGTTGCCATACAATTTTGGTGAGAAGTAGACATTTGAGTGTTTATATTACTATATAATTCTAAAACTCTTTAAATCTAATAATTCTAATTCTTTTACTCTTCTTAAAAATAGCGATTTAAAATTAATATAATAATTATAATTAAAGCGTAGTTATAATATTTATAAAATAAGTTATCGTTAACTAGTATAATATTAAATTAAAATATTATTATAGTATAATTAGAGATATTAAAGCGTATTATAAACTCTAATAAAGAGATCTTTATACTATTTATAGATAATAATTTAATAAAAAAATCGAGTAGTAATAATAATAATAATAATATTATTTATAGTTAAGAAAGTATCTTTAGTAAAAAGCGAGATATTAATAAATAGATTAATTAATCTATTTATATTCTAATCGATAGAGTAAAGTATATTACTTATTATCGAGATATATTTATATAAGAATATCGCCTTTAATCTTTAAAAGTAAAAATTATTTCGCTTAAATAAGATAAAATATTTATAGATCGTAATTATAATAGCGATAATAATATATTAAGATTATTAGCGACTTTAGAAATAAAGAGAATTATAAATAATATTAATCTCGAATATAATAATATTATTTAGCGACCTCGAAAAATAATTTAATTAGAGAAATTATTAATTTATTATAAAAAGAGTATTTTAAAGTATTAAACTCTAGTATAAAAGATAAATAAGACGTTTCGTCTAATCTCGAAAAACTTTCTTATCGAAAAGAATAAGATTCTTTAAACTCGTTAATCTTTTAATAATAATTAGAAAGAATTATAAACTAATAAGAAGAATAGATTTCTAAATTATAATTATATATAATAGAAGTTTATTAACTTTCTATTAAATTAAATTAAAGATTTAATAAATCGCGAATTTAATATTATTTAAGCGTATATAAATATTAATTAAAAATAAAATTAAACTATATATTAATTCGATAATTATCTTCGATTATTAAAAGCGTAAATAAATCTCTATATTAAGAATTAATAAGTATATTACTTATTTATAAAGCTTTATATAAATCTTCGCTATTAGCTAATTAATATTTAAATTATATTAATTAAATAAAATAAGCTTTTAACGCTTATAATATACTTAAAGAATAATAATTAAAAATAAAATCTTTTAGAGAATATAAAGTAAGTAGTATTTCTAATTTATAAGAGAGTTAATAATAATAAAGTTAAAATTTTTAATATAAGAAATCGTAGTTATCGCGAAGATAAAATAATTTTAATTTAAGAGATAAATAATCTTTAAGATTATAAGTCGAAGAATAAATTTAAAAATAATAAGTTTTATTTAAATAGTATAAAATATTATAATTATAAAGAAAAAGAATATTATATTAATATCTATATTAAATTAAAAAAATAGAAAATAAAAAATCTTAATAATATATTAATTAATTTAATTAATAATTATAAGCTTTATATAGTCGACTCGATAAGAAAAAAGAAATTCTTATTAAAGACTTTATAATAACGAGAATAAAAATAGAAGTAATATTTATTTTATCGTTAATTTATAAAGATAGAGTACTTTTAAATAATTAAAGCGAGTTATAAACTTTTATTAAAATTTATTTTAATAATAATAAAGAATAAATATAATAAGCTAGCGTTTTACGATTAAGTAGAATCTAATAAGAATTAATAATTTCTTATTAAAATCTATATAAATAAATAAAAAATTAATTTATTATTATAGTACTTATTTAATTATCTATTATCTATAAAATAGTTAAAAGCGTATTAAGCGCTATAAATATATTTTCTATACTATTAATAAAAAAAATTTCTTAATAATTTTAGATCTTTTAATCTTAATTAATAAGCGAATTAAGATAAATATAAAAGATTAAATCTAGCGTTTCGACGTTAAAAAGTAGTTATTTACGATTCTAGCGTTATAATAATTCGCGAATATCTTAAAAGAATATAAGATTATTTATATATTAGTTATAGTTAAAATAATAACTATAAATAGAAATATAAAATTAATATAATTAAGATATAAGATATTTATATAGATAGCGTAGAGATTATTTTTAAACTTCTTAATAAGTTAAAAGAATATAAAGATATATTCTTATTAAAAGAAGTAAGTTAATTATTATTATATAAGAGTTATAATTATACTATTAAAACTACGACGAAGCTATTATTTAATTCGCTATATAATTTATTTAATATAAAGTTAGTAATATTAAGAATTTATCTTAATAAAGCTTTAGCGAAGAATTAAATTAGATACTCTACGAGTTTAATAAAAGCTTTAATTCTATTTATTTTAAAAAAGAATAAAGATTTATATTTATATATTAATTATCGAGGTCTAAATAAGATAATTATTAAAAATTAATATCTCTTATTCTTAATTAGCGAGACGCTTAATCGTCTAAATAGCTTTAAATAATATATTAAATTTAATTTAAAGAATACTTATTATTATATATAAATTCGTAAAGACGATAAGTAAAAAATAGCGTTTTATATATATTATAAATATTTTAAATATCTAATAATATTATTTAACTTAACTAACGTCTTAATAATCTTTTAAATCTATATTAATAAGACTTTAATTAAACTAATTAATTAATTTTATATAATATATTTAAATAATATTCTTATTTATTTTAATATAAAGAAGAAGTATTTAGATTATATAAAGTAAATATTTAATTAATTTAAATAATATAGCCTTTATATAAATTTAAAGAAATATAAATTTTTTATTATCGAAGTAAAATTTCTCGACTTTATAATATTTATTATTAATATTATTATAAATAAATATAGAATTACTATAATTTAAGAGTAGTTAAAATTAAAAGACTATTATAATATATAAGTTTTTCTAAAGTTTATAAATTTCTATCGAAGATTTATTTATTATTATTTTTAAATTATAAACTCTTTAATAGAATTTTTTAAGAAAAGCGAAAAAGATATTAAGTTAAGATTATTTCTATAGCTCGAGACTATAGAGTATATATTTAAGAAGCTAAAGAGCGCCTTTATAATCGCGTTTCTTCTAAATTATTTTAATTCTCAACTTCTAATTTAAATTAAAATTAATATCTTATTATTCGCTATAGCGAGTATATTAATTTAGCTATATATAAATAAATAATAATATTTAATCGCTTTTTATTAAAAAAAGATAATTAATATAAATTATAATTATAAAATATATAATTAAAAACCCTCTTATGATTATTATAATATTTAAGTATTAGCGTTATTATTTAAAAATAACTTTTTATTCTATTAAGATTCTTATTAATTATAATAATTTAAAATACTTTATAAAGTAATTAATATTAAATAATAAATAAGCTCGCTAAATAATAAAACTCTTCTTATATAATTTCTTAATTTCGTATAAATTAAATAAGATGAATTCTATTAATATATTTTTAAAACGTCTTAATTATAAAAGCGAAAATAAATTAATTAATAGACTTCTCTCTACGTTATAATAGAAACTAATTAAAATTAAAAGTCTTTTAAATTTTATTTTAATTATTATTAAGATAGCTTATAAAAATTATAAAAATTATATATATAATAAATATAATTTTAATAATAAATATCTTATTATATTAAATAATTTAAGTATAAATAAGAGTTTTTTAGATACTAATTCTCGAAAAGAAGTATTTATAAAAAGAAAATTTAAGAATTTAATAATTATTATAATATAAGAAACTTACTTAAATATAATATATTCTTTAAGATTTAGAGAATCTTAATTTCTAATAAAAGAGAGTTTAAGTAAGATATTTATTTAATATATTTATAACGTAATTAATAAGCGACTTAATTCTATTACTAAAACTATTAATTATAAATAACTCATTTTATATCTAATTATTAAAGTATTAATAATTAGCGAAATAATATATAATATAAATAATAAGTCTATTTATAAACTTATAAAGATATTTTAATAAGAGAATACTTTTATTAAATAGTATAAAGCTAATAAAGTATTAAATAAGCGAATATAAAGTATTAATAATTAAACTTAAAATAGCTAGAGGCTATTAAGATATAATAATAAATTATATATTCTTAAAAAAGACTTAATTTAAGAAGAGCTATTAAAACGCTATTATAACGATTTTATAATTAAGTATTTTAATATTAATAAGATATTTAAGCTAATAAATAGAAAATACTATTAAAATAATATTCGCGTAGATATTAAGAAGTATATTAATATATATAATATCTATTAGCGTATAAAGATAAAATATTATTATCTCTATAATAAACTAGATATACTTTCTTTATTAATAAGACTATAGAAGAAAATTATAATAAACTTTATTATAAATCTTTCTTCTAATAAATATAAAGATTATATTTATAACTCGATTCTTATAATAATTAATCGATATATTAAAATATTAAGATATATATTTATTAATAAGATAATTAAGATTATATAATTAGAAGAGTTATTTATAAAGAAAATTATTCTTCGATATAAAGTATTAGAAGATATCGTTATAAATCGAGAATTTATCTTTATAAATATGTTTTAATTAGAAGTTTATTATTAATTATAAATAAAACGTAGACTAAATATTATCTTTTATTTATAAATTAATAAATAAATAAAGCGATAAAATTAGACTTTAGAATATTATTTAAAAATATATTATTTAAAGCGATAAGATAATTAGATAAAGCTTCTATTAATCGCGAAATTTATATATTATTAAAGCGAGTATAAAATAATTAATTATAATCTATTCTTCGCTATATATAAATATTAATTAAAACTTAAATTAATCGCTAAAAATAGCGCTATTAAGAGAGAAATATCTATAGCGAAAGAATATATTAAAGAAATCGATATAATTTAATAAGAGCTTATAAGATATTAATAAAGCGTATAAAAAACGTAATTAAAGTCTTATAATAAGAATTATAAATCGTAAAGATTTAATCGCGATAATCTTATTATACTTTTTATAAAGAATTTAAAATAAAAGAAATTAAGTAAAAAGCTTTCTAATAAGCTAATTTATTTATTTTATATTTAAAAGTATATTAAAACGTAAGCGTATCGACTATAGCTATCGCTTATCTATTAAATTCACTCTATTTTTTATATATTATTATTAAAATTATATAAATAAAAATTAAAAGATTTAGATATCTCTAAATATTCTATTTCTAAACTAATAAAAGATAATAAAGAGTATTTAATAAAATTTATATATAAAAAGTATATAAGAAAGAATAAGATAAAATATCTTATTTAATAGAAAGATTATTTTAAGAAATATAATAAATAGCTTAATAAAGAAGTTATAGAAAATATATAAAATCTAATTAATAAGTTTAATAAGTAGAGCTTACGAGTATAAAACGCGTAAAATATAAATATTAAAAAAGAGGCTTAAAAGATTAATAATTTTAAAAAAATATTTAAAGATAAAGAACTTAGTTATAAAGAGTTAAATCTCGAATATTATAATAAAAAATAATATTAAAAAGATTAATAAAAAGTATTAATATCTAAAGATAATAAAGAAAAGATTATATTATTAAATATAATAGATATTATAGTATTAAATATATATATATAAAATAACGAGTTAATTAAATCTCTTAAATATATTAAAGATATTATTATTAATATCGTTATTATTAAGATTATTCTCTTAAATCGCTCTTATAAATAGATTCTATCTTATTATTTATCTTATTATTCTTATTATCTTTCTTCTCTTCTTCTTTCTCTTTATTCTTCTCTTTCTTTTTTTATCTCTACTATTATTTATCTTACTCTTATTATTATTACTTTTAAAATTTAAATTTAACTTAAATATTAAGAAAGATATATTTATTAAAAAAAGATTAATTTAAAATATATTTAATATAAATATAAAGAATAAGAAATAAATATAAAAAGTATAGATATATACAATAAACTATATAACGTTATATATACTTATTAGAATACTTAGAATCTTTTAAAAAATCTTCGCTTTATTAAGCGAAGCCGCTTCGTTATTTAACTTCTTCTTTATTTTTAAATAATTTTTAATATATTAAATAATCGTTAAGATTATATTAAAGTATTTATAAATAATCTTAAATCGCGTAATAGATATAAAATCGAAGATATTAAGAATAAGAATATAATAAATAATATAAGTATATTATAAGCGAATACGAATTATAGCGTTAATACTAATAATAATATATTTATTTATTAAAATCTTTTAAAAAAATTAGTAGACGCTATAAATATATCTATTACGCGTTATTTATATAAAAACTTATTATAATATAATTATTATAAAGATAAATATAATAATAATACTTCGCGATTATATTTTTATTATTATCGAAGATAGTATTATATAAACGAGTAATATATTAAAAAGCTTATCGCGTATAGCGATAATAGATATTCTTATTTAATATAGATAGAGGTCTAGCGCTATAAAGAGCTAATATAATAAATAATAATTATTAACGCGTAAGAAATATATATATAATTATAAAATCTTTAAAAAACTTATAATAATAGTTATATCCTCTATATAATATATTAATTAAATATATATTTATTATATATTAGTTATAGAAAGTATAGATTATTAAAAGTTAATAAAGAAGTATTAATAAAATAGAAAACTTTTTAAAAAAAAGTAAATATTATTATAATTATATATTAATTATATATATTATATATCTAAATTATAATATTAACTATTATTTTATATATTATTATAATTATATTTAATCTATAAAAATAAATCTAATATTATCTATCGACGTTATATACTTTTATTATATATTTATAATATATTATATTTACGCTATATTATTATAAAAAACTCTTTTTCTTCTTTTTTATAAGATTTAAAAAATTTTAATAAATCTTCTAATAATAAGAAAATATTCTTTCTATACTTAGATTTAAGAATAAATCTTTAAAGAAAGAAGATAATTATTAGAAAAGAAGCTTAAGAGTTTTAAACGAGAGAATTCTAAATTACTTAATTTATATATATCTAATATATAC
Source organism: Letharia columbiana (assembly GCF_014066305.1). Lineage (NCBI taxonomy): Eukaryota > Fungi > Ascomycota > Lecanoromycetes > Lecanorales > Parmeliaceae > Letharia > Letharia columbiana. Next base: position 82,462 of record NW_023501126.1, on the reverse strand, counting down.
TTAATAAAGTCTTAGCGAAGTCTTAGTAAATAAGCTTAAATAAGTAATCTTCTTTAAGTTTTCTTTACTTTCTTTAGAATTAGTTTTAAGATTTTCTAATTTCTAAACTTTAATAAATAGATTAATAATTGCTATTAAATTTAAACTAATTTTATATAATTTATATTATCTTTATCTATTATTATATCTATTATTTCTTATTATTAATATTAAAAAGAAAGTAAAATTTATTATTATCTTTATATTAAAATATATTTATTAATATTTTATATTAAGTATTATTAATTAAAAAAGCTAAATCTATATTAGATAAAAATTTAATTAATATTTTAAGATTAAGATATTTAAAGAAAAACTAAAAGAGATATATAAATAAATAAAATATTAGAAATAAAATAAAATTAATATTTAATATATAAATTCTATCTTCTTATTATAATAGAAACTTATATTATTTTCGATATTTTAAATTAAAGATTAATTTTTTCTAATTAATATTATAATTAGTAATTATATATTTAAAAATATATAATAATATTAATATAGAATTAATATTTAATTTAATTAATTTAAAACTCTAATTAATTTAGTTATTAACGCTTTTCTATTTAATATAATATATACTCTATTTACTTTAATATTAATACTTATTTATTATTATATTATTTTAAATATTAAAATTAGAGATTATATTTTTTTAATTAATATTCTAATTACTAATTATATTAATAAAAATATATATTAATATTTTAAAATTATTAAATTTATTTTATTAGATATTAATATAGAATTAAAATTTAATTTAAATATTTTAATAATTTAATTAATTAAATTAATTATTATTTAAATCTTCTATATATAGAAATTAAATCTTTTATCGCGCTAAGATTATTCTTAAATCTTAAAATCTTTTTTATTAATATAACTCTCTTTTATTTAAATAATATTATAATATCTTTTACTCGAGCGTTAAAATATTAAAATATTATATTCTTTACTTTTAATTAAACGACCTCGTCTTTAAATCGATATCTTTAATCTTATAAAAATAATAATTAATTCGTTATAGACGAAGATGAAAAAGAAATAATATCTTTTTTTATTTTTATAATAGAAGAAGAGAAGAAAGTAAATAGATTAATTATAAGCTATAAATAACTTAATATCTAAAAATAATAAATTAATAAAATTATAATATTAAAATAAAGAGCTTTTCTTATAATTAATAAATATAAAATTAAATAGAAATTAATTAGATTAATAAGATTATCTTTAATAAATATATCGCGTATATAAAAAATATCGAAATATACGAAATATAAGAGAGAGTATATATATATAATTATAGATATTTAAAGTATATTTAAAATATAAAAAGAAGCGTTTATATATAGCTCTACGATATATATTAATAAAAAAGAAATTAATCTCTTTTTTTAATTAGCTTTCTAATTAATATTTAAACTTAATTTATCTTTAAATAATATTTTATTTTAATAAGATTTTAATTATATAATATTAATTAGCTTAATAATAAATATTTAATATTATTCTTTTCTAATTTACTCTCTTCTTTTTTAAAAATTCTTTTTATTATTATAGTAATTATATTATAATACGCTTATTTATTATAATATTATTTATATTTAAAAAAAATAAAATTTTTTTTTTTATATTCTATAATTAAATTAAATTAATAATATTATTTTTATAAAGTAAGTATATATCTAATAGCGCTATATCTTTTAATATAATAATTAATTATAATATTAATTATAATTTATTAATATATAATATTATTATTTATTAAAGTTATTAATTCGATAATTATAAAAATTTAAAAAATTTTTAATAATTTATTAATTATTAATTTAGACTTATTTAAATTATTAAAGTAAAGTAAAAATAAAACTTCGCGAAGGCGAAGATTAAAAAATTATATATAAAGTTTAAAAAGTATAATTATAAATAAGAAAGATATATAATTATATTAATTATATATATCTAAATTAAGTAGTAAATTAATTATATATATTAATTATATTATTACTAATTAGACTTTAAAGCTTATATATTAAAGAAAATCCGCGAATTATAGAAGTTAATAAATTTAATTATTTTTTAAATTATATTTATTTAAATAATAAAGAAGATTTTAATTTATATAGCTTTAAATTTAATTAATTCGCTTCGAATTTAATTCTTTATATTAAGCGTACTTTAAGAAGCTATAAAGATAAAATTAGCGAGTAATTTTAATAATATAATTTATTCTTTAATAATTATAAATAAAGAAAATTACTAACTAATATCTAGTAATTTAATTATATATATTTTATATAAAAAGAATTACTTTATAATTAAAAGATATATAATTTTTTAGATAATTATAATAAGATATAAATTTATAAATAATAATATAATATTATTAAAATCTAGACGTAGTTTTTATAAAAAAAAAATATATAATAAATAAAAGAAAAATTATTCTAAGTTAAGAATAAGATATTCTATTTATTATTCTATTTATTACGCTTAATTAATAAAATTTAATTATTATATTTAATCTAATAACTTTATATATTTTATATTTATAGAATAAAACTTTTTAAATCGATTTAAATATAAGTATATATTTATAAAAATATTACTACTTTAATAAAAGAGGCTTTTCGTCTTAAAATCTATATTAAATTAAAAATTATATCTTTATATTCGATAGCTTTAATTTCTATAATTATTATTAATATCGCGATTAAATTTATATAATAATAGTATATCTTTCTTATTAGCGAGTATCTTTATATTTAATAACTTTAATTTCTATAATTATTATTAATATCGCGATTAAATTTATATAATAATAATATATCTTTCTTATTAATAAGTATCTCTATATTCGATAACTTTAATTTCTATAATTATTATTAATATCGCGATTAAATTTATATAATAATAATATATCTTTCTTATTAACGAGTATCTCTATATTTAATAACTTTAATTTTTATAATTATTATTAATATCGCGATTAAATTTATATAGTAATAATATATCTTTCTTATTAACGAGTATTTCTATATTTAATAACTTTAATTTTTATAGTTATTATTAATATCGTAATTAAATTTATATAGTAATAATATATCTTTCTTATTAGCGAGTATCTCTATATTTAATAACTTTAATTCTTATAATTATTATTAATATTATAATTAAATTTATATAGTAATAGTATATCTTTCTTATTAATAAGTATATTAATAATTATAAATAGTTAAAATATAATAGAAAATAGTAGATAACCTTTAATAATATTCGATTCTAAATCTATAGCTTCTTTATCTCATTTAAAAATAAAAATATTTATATTTAGAATTTAAAGTAAGTATATTCTAATATATAACTATTAAATATCTAGATATTAATCTTTTAATTAAAAAATTAATTTCTTTAGAGTTAACTAGTATAATTATAATAATAATTAGAAATATAATTATTATATTATATAATATAATTTAATAGATTAAATTTAATAGACTTCGCTAGTATAACGCTAGATAGATTTTAAAATATTAAAATTATAAATAAAAATTCTCTCTTTCTTTCTTTTTTAATATCTTAAATTTTTTTTTTTTATTAATATTTTATATTATAATTATTTTATCTTATTTATCTTAATCTAATTTAATAATAATATATTATTAATAATTATTAATCTTAATAGCGATTTTATTATATTATCGTTATATAGAAATAGCGATATTAATTTATATACTTTATTAATCTATTTAAAAGATAATATAAATTTTAATAATCTTTTTAATAATATAAATAATTAATTAAATAATTACTTATTTAATCTTTATATTAAAATTTTAAATTAAAAAGAAATTTTAAAGTCTTCTAATTATAAAAAGATAATTATAAAAAAAATTAAATAAAATAAGTTTTTAGTTATTCGCGCTCTCGATATAAAGATTATAAAAAAAAGTATTTCGAGGTCTTTACTTATAAAGATTAAAAATTAATATTAAAAATAAGAAAGTAAGTATAGTAATATAATATTTTATTAAGTAATATATATATATAATTAATAATAGTTTAGCTATTACTTTATAAGAGATTAAAAAATATTAGAAATTAATTAATTTACTTCTTTTAAAAAGATCTTTCGCTTATATAATATAGGAGATTATTAATATAATATTATTATCTTATTATATTATATAAATTTAGACTTCTATATTAAATACGTTATAAGAAATTATCGAAGTAACTCTAATATCGAAATTTTATTATATATTAACTTTCTATTAAGTTATTATTTTATTAATAAATTATATAATTAATAACCTTTATATTATTTATAATAAAAGAGTTATATTAGTAATTAAAAATATAAAATTTATATAATAAGAGAAAGTGCGTAAATAATAAAAATAAGATAATTAAAAGTGCTTTATTTAAATAAAAGAGGGTTAAGATACTTAATATAAAATAGAATTCTAATTATCTTTTTAATTATCGAAAAATATATAAATTTATTCTTCTAATAATAATCTCTTTATATTCTCTTTATTAGTAAGAACTTCTTATTTAAAGAGACGCGTAGCTAATAATTTTAATATAAAAAATAAAATCTTAAATTCTTAAATTTTAAAATATCGTAAGTTAAATAATAATTATAAATAATTTTAGTATAAATTAGATTAAAAGTAAAAATCTAAATATAATCTTTATTATTAATAAGAAGATTATTAATAAGAAGATTATTAAAAAAAGATAGTATTTAATATTAATCTATATTTTTAAATATATGAATAAGATATAGTTAAACTATAAAACGCGTTTATAGATTAAATAAAAATTTATATAATTTATAAATATAGATTTTTCTTATAAAAGCTTATTAAGATAATCTATAAGAGTATAAAATCTTTATTATCTCTATATTCTTATATCGTTAATAGCTTTATCTATAAAGATATTTAATAAAATAAAAATATTAAAATTAAAGATTAATCGATAAATTTTTTTTTTAATTTATAAAAATACGTTTAAAACTTAACTAAACGCTAAGAATTAGAAATTTATATTTAATTACTACGAAGTATTATTTTAGCTTTATATAAAGTTTAAGATTTAAGATTTAAATCGTAGAATTAATTATATCTATTACGCGTATAAGAGAGAAGAAAAATATTAAATATAAATAAGTAAAGAAATACTTAAGATATAATAATAATTACTTTAAAAAAGAATCTTAAGCGATAATATTAATTACGTATATATATTAAGAGTATAAAATAAAATCTCGAATTTTTAGACTTTAAAGTATCGTAAATTAAATAATAGTTATAAACGAATTTAATATAAATTAAATTAGAAGTAAGAATTTAATATAATAATAAAAGTTTAAAATATTATTTATAAGATTAAAGAAGAAAAAGTTAAAAAGTTAAAAAAGAAAGATAAGAATAAATTTAATAAAAATGCTAAAGCTAATAAAAAGAAAGGTTTAAAAAAAATAAGACGTATATCTAATAAATATAAATATTTAAGATATAAATCTTAATTAAGAAGTATTATTTATTTTTAAATATACTTATAAGTAGAAAGTATTTATTATATAAAAAAGATATTATAATTAAAAAGAATTATATTTTAAAATCGATTATAATTTTTAATAGAAATATTAAAAAGATTTATAAGATAAATAGCGTAAATAACTAAAAACTTAAGAGTATAAAGTTATCGCTTTATTATTATTAAGTATAAGAAATAGCTTTTATAAAGAATTAAGAGATTAATAGCGAAGAGTTATTAAGTAATATATTAGTAAGTCTACTATCTCTTAATTATCTTAAAAAAAATTTATAGATTTTAAGAATTAGCATTTAATATAAAAGAAAAGAATTTATATTATAAAATTCTAAATATTTTTTTAATTAATAGATAATGAAATCTATTATAATCTCTTCTTTTAAGCTCTTATATCTAAATATTTATATCTTAACAAGTAAAGGCCTATGAATTAAATTCATGGAGTTGGATTTTTCATTTTTCTAAGTTAAATGGAGTTGGATTTTTTTAAGTTAAATGGAATTTTAGCCCTAGCCCTAAGTCAAATCGAACTCTGATCGCTTACTGTGCGTTTTTGACCTACTTTCACCACTATAAAATTGATTTAATCTATATAGTATATAGGCATATATGTGCGGAGAGAGGCGCGCTAAGGCCTAATTAGGAAGGTATATTAAGTGAAGGATTAATCCGTAATAATTGCCCACAAAAAATAGAGAAAGGTCATATTCTTATGGTAAGAAGTATCGAAATATCGGAAAGAAATAGAGACAACGTGTCAGTTAGTGGTGTGAATTCCATAATATCTCCTACCGCAGTGAAATCTTTCGAATAATGAAATAGCTGTAGACATCGAACGATTTTAATTCGTCTAAATATATATCGTCCGATGTTCCTCCTATAGAGGCCGTAGTGATATACTATATCAATGCAGTGGGGATGACAGGCCAAGTTGCAGTGGTGTTCTCCGCTTACTAAGTAATAATTTGATGTGGAACCGTGGAGAGCATATGACGTGGGATCTTGGAGAGCTGAGCCGTGTTCTTGACGATGGTGGCCTTGTTGCCGCTTGGTTTCTCCGCAGTGTTCTCCGCATTTGCCTGTTGTAGTTTCTTCTCTTGCTCCTCCTCTTATAGAGTATTAGACTAAGTGGCTAGCTGAGTAGCTAACTGAGTGGATGACTAATATAACGTGGGATCTTGGAGAGCTGAGCCGTGTTCTTGACGATGGTGGCCTTGTTGCCGCTTGGTTTCTTCGCAGTGTTCTCCGCATTTGCCTATTGTAGTTCCTTCTCTTACTCCTCCTCTTATAGAGTATCAGACTGAGTGGCTAGCTGAGTAGCTGACTGAGTGGATAACTGATATGATGTGGGATCTTGGAGAGCTGAGCCGTGTTCTTGACGATGGTAGCCTTATTGCCGCTTGATTTCTCCGTAGTGTTCTCCGCATTTGCCTATTGTAGTTCCTTCTCTTACTCCTCCTCTTATAGAGTATCAGACTGAGTGGCTAGCTGAGTGGCTGACTGAGTGGATAACTGATATGATGTGGGATCTTGGAGAGCTGAGCCGTGTTCTTGACGATGGTGGCCTTGTTGTCGCTTGGTTTCTCCGCAGTATTCTCCATAGTGTTCTCCGCAGTGTTCTCCGCATTTGCCTGTTGTAGTTCCTCCTCTTACTCCTTAATGTAGTGGGGATGACAGGCTAAGTTGCAGTGGTGTTCTCCGCTTGCTGAGTGATGATTTGATATGGAACGGCCAAGTTGCAGTGGTGTTCTCCGCTTGCTGAGTGATGATTTGATATGGAACCGTGGAGAGCATATGACGTGGGATCTTGGAGAGCTGAGCCGTGTTCTTGACGATGGTGGCCTTGTTGCCGCTTGGTTTCTCCGCAGTGGTCTCCGCATTTGCCTGTTATAGTTCCTCCTCTTACTCCTCAATGCAGTGGGGATGATAGGCCAAGTTACAGTGGTGTTCTCCGCTTGCTGAGTGATAATTTGATGTGGAATCGTGGAGAGCATATGACGTGGGATCTTGGAGAGCTGAGCCTGTTCTTGGTGCTGGGGGCCTTATTGCCGCTTGGTTTCTCCGCAGTGTTCTCCGCATTTGCCTATTATAGTTCCTTCTCTTACTCCTCAATGTAGTGGGGATGACAGGCTAAGTTGCAGTGGTGTTCTCCGCTTGCTGAGTGATGATTTGATGTGGAACCGTGGAGAGCATATGACGTGGGATCTTGGAGAGCTGAGCCGTGTTCTTGGTGCTGAGGGCCTTGTTGCCGCTTTGTTTCTCCGTAGTGTTCTCCGTATTCGCCTGCTGTATTGACTTCTCTTGCACTGGCTGAGTGGATTGGTGTGAGATCGTGGAGAGTAGGCCTGTTGTGTCACTGCTGCTGATGACTGTCTCCGTAGTGTTCTCCGCATTCGCCTGTTGTAGATCCTCCTCTTGTTCAACTGAGTGCGAGGGTACCGACGCGTTTATGAGTAGTAGTAGGTAGCTGTTGGGCTCGCTTGCGGCCTCGATTGCCAGCAGTAGCGGATTCGCCGAGGGGTGGCCTGGGGGGCGTCAGTAAGGGGCTCTAATTGGGCGAGGGGTACCGAAGACGATTATGTTCATATTGGTGGAATTGGTAGAATTGATAGAATTGATAGAATTGATAGAATTGGTAGAATGGTGGAAGAATAACAAACAGGTGGAAGGATTATTATCCGATCCCGGACGCGTCTGGTGTGACTACCATGACTACCATATTTGAATATCCATTTAATCCACCAATAGTAGGCCAAACTTCATTATTTTTACAGCGTTAGAAAGCGCACACTGAGTTCTACAATTTACGAAATTATGAAGAAACAGCATCCGTAGGGAGCTGGTTATTTCAGAGTGTAAAACTTCTACACACAAATTTTTGATGAGGGAGCTCGGGAGGGCTAGCGGGCTGACTCAGTCAGTCTAGCCAAAAGGCGTAATAACCCCGAATTGATGATTGGCTGCACATACAAATTCAAGGTTTCCAAGCTCAGCCCTACCTTATTCTTTTATATATACTGATAATAAAAATAAAAAATAATTTAAAATTTTATTATTATAGTTATTAATTATTATTCAAAAAATCTCTTCTACTCTATCGTTATCTTTATTTAATTTTTATTTATTTAGCGTATAATTATAATTCTTTAATTATTATTTAGTCGAGTCTAGTAAATCTAGAAAATTATTATTATTTATATTAAATTATTATACTATTAAATTTCTTTATATTATATACTTAATCTTATTAAAATAAATATATAAAGATAATAAATTAAATTTTAATTAATTAGTCTAGATAATTTTTAATATACTTTTATTAAAGAGAGAGTAATAAATAAAAAGAATATTTACTATAGAATTCGTCTATATATAATTATATATTTTTTTAATCTAAAAATTATAAATTAATAATTTTATATATATAAGAAATAATAATAATATATCTTATAATCGATTTTAAAAGAATAATTCTATATCGTAAAATTTTTATATTTATATATTTTAATTATATAATAAGATTAATAGTTATAAAAGTTAATATATATTATTTTCACTTATAAAAACTAATAAGTCTTTTATTAAAATTTTTAAATTATTATAAAAATAAAAAGTAATCTCTATTTATAAGATTATTTAATTATATTAAATAATCTAATTAATAACTTTAAGTTATTATCTAATAATATACTTATCTCTTATTCTTTCTCTTTTTTTATTTATCTTAGAGTTATAAAATAGATAAAATTATTTAATATTTTCTTCTCTATTAAATCTTTTTATTATAAGATTATACTCTTATTATTATTAATAATACTTTTTTATTTTTAATTATTTAGACTTAATTATATAGCTAATATAAATATATACTTTTTCTTTAGAATATTAAATAAAAAAATTATATATATTAATATCTAATAATATTATAATATAGTTAATCTTATTATTTATAGAAGTATATATCTTTAATCTCTTATAATATCTTTTTTTATTTCTTTAAATTTACACTTTTAAATCTATTTATATTTTTAACTTTATCTCTTATAATTAATATCGTATTAAGATTAATAATAAATAACTTTTATAAGCGAGCTTTAAGTGAATTATATACTTCGAGAGTTATTATATATCGATAAGATTTAATAATATAAGAATTCTATAAGAGCTCTTCTATCGCTTTATACTTACGATTTTTAATATTAATTAAATAATTATAAGATCTTAATAATAATAAAAATAAGAAGAATTTAATTAAAAGATTATTATTATAAAGTATTCGCTAAAAATTATTTATATTATTTACTTTTATATATATAATTAAAATTATAAATTTAATTTTACTTTATAATAATAAAGAATTTTATCTTTCTCTTTTAATAATAGATTATTTATAATTCTATTATTATTTATCTTCTCGCTATATAAAATTACTATTACGTTAATTTTATAATATATATATTTATTAAATCTATAAATAATAATATATAAAAGATACTTTATAAGAAGAAAATAAAATATAACTTCTAAATATCTTTTTAATTATTTTTCTAATTATTATAATATTATAATAAATAAATAAAAAAATAAAAAAATAAAAAAGTAGTATATAAAAAGTTTATTATTTTTATTTTTATTTATAGCGCTTATATAAAACTTAAAATAATAATTAATAATATAAAATTATAAGACTTTTAGATAAAGAAGAATAAAATAGATATAATAAAAGATTTAAAGAAGAATTTAAATTTAAATTTAAAGAAAAGTTTATAAGCTTAATTATATATTAATAAGTTAATTAATAATTAATAATTAATTTTATTAATATATATAATAAAATAAGATAAAGTTAAGCTTAAAAATCTTAAATTTATATATATAATTAATTATAAATTTAAATTTACTACGCTTTTTAATTAGATTAATTAAATTATCGCGAGTAAATAAATTAATATTTATAATTATAAAAAAAATATAATTAAATAGCTCTAATTAAAAAATAGATATATATTATTTACAAATAAAATAACTTTTTTATTTTTTATTAAAATTTTAGGATTTTTTTTAAAATTATAGAACGAAATAAGAACTTTTAGATAAAAAAAAGAATTTTTAAATTTAATCTAATAATTATTAAAGTATAAGAAATTTAAATATTATTTATTAAAGTTCGCTTGATAGTCGAATAGCTCGCTTATTAAAGTTCGCTTATTAAAGATTATTTATCTATTTACTCGATAATCTTAATTAAAAAAATAATTATAAATTTAATTTATAGGCCTTTACTCGTAAAAAATATAATATCTTATAGATTTTAATAGAATCTTTTATTTTTTAAGATAATAATAGAAATCTATTATTAAATATAATACTTATTAATTAAATAAGAAAATAAGATATTTAAACTATACTTATAATACTTATAATTTTATAATAATAAATTTTTTTTATAATTTAATAGAATATAATTTTTAATATAATATAATTTTTTAAAAAAATAAATTAAATACTTTATATAGTATTAATTATAAAGATAATTAGAATTCTAAATCGAATATAAATTTAAGATTAAGATAATAAATAAATATCTAATAGATTTTAATTAAAATCTTTTATTTTCTAAGATAATAATAAGAATCTATTATATAAATATAGTATTTATTAATTAAATAAGTAAGTATAATAAATATACTTCTATATTAAAACTATTATTATAATATAAATAATTTTATAATAATAATTTATTTTAATTTTTTAATATAATATAATTTTTTAAAATTATAAATTAATAATTTTATATAATATTAATTATAAAGATAATTAGAATTCTAAGTCGAGAATTAATATAATAATTAAATATATATAAACTTTAATAAAATCTTTTATTTTTTAAAATAATAATAAGAATTTATAAAAATATATAATTATTATTAATTAGATAAGAAAATATAATATATATTTATATTAAAATTATAATTATAATATAAATAATTTTATAATAATAAATAATATTAATTCTTTAAATTATAAATTAAATATATTATATAATATTAATTTAAAATAAAATATACTTTTATAAATAATATAATAATTAAAGATTATATTATAAATTAAGAAAATCGATAATTTAATTATAAAGTTTTCTATTCTATTACTTATAGTAGTTTAAAAATCTATCTAAATTAAATTATAAGCTTTTAACTTATTATTATACTTATATATAATTTAATATTAAATAATTTTAAAAGTCTATATAAAAGCTATATATTTTTAATTTATAATATTACGCGTTTATTATAAATTACTAGAAGTTAAGAATTTATATTCTATTATTAGCGATTTATATATAAGAATAATAAAAAGTTTTATTTAAAAAATTATTAGATAGAAAAGATTTTATTATCTTCTATATCGTCTTAATAATAGAATTTTATTAATAATATTTAATATTATTTTTAAGTCTATCTATTATATCTAATAAAATTTCTTAAATAAATTTTAAAAATAAAGCTTTCGAAATTAATAGCTTAATTAATTTCTAAAAGTATTTAATTTTATAAAGAGCGATAGCTAATAAGCTATAATTAAAAAGATAATTAAAAATATATATAAGATTAAATTTATTATCTAGATAAAATCTATATAATTTTCTTATTTTAGATATATAATTAATAGCGCTTTTTCTCTTATTTATACTCTTCTCGCTTATAATAGATTTTTTAGAAATCTTATTACTCGACTTTCTAGCTACTTTTACTACTAATAATACTTAAAATACTATTCTATTTATCGCGACCGTTGTAGAAAATATATTAAATCTTCTCTTTTTAAATTTTTTATTAAATTTTTTTTTAATAATTTATTCGTAGATAGACGTTTTTTAGCTATTATAATTTTTATATTTTTACTTTAGATATTATTAAAATTTCTATTTTTATAAATAATATCTCGATTTTAAGAGATAGTCTAATTTTAAAATAGAGTTATATTATTATTATTAGATATATCGTTATCGAATATATATATTAACTCTTTATTTTTATTAATATATTTTTAAATTTATTTAATTTAAAAAGTTAGATAATTATAATAATAATTAAAAAAGAGAAGATTATATTTAAACTTTTTCTTATTATAATAATTAGAATTATAAAAATTATTTTTTTTTCTTCTAATCGTACTAATTACTTATATATTAAAATTAATAAATTTATATAAATTTATTATAAAACTTATCGCTAGATTATAATATTATTATTCTTATTATATATTAGAAGTTTTTAATCTTAAGCTTCTTTCGTAATAAAGTCTATCTTTTCTTTTTCTAATATAATTAGATTTATTAATAAACTACTTTTTAAATCTATTATCTAATTACTTCTAGAACTTTATAATTAATTATTTTTAGAATTTTTTAATTAATTATCTCTAAAACTTTCTAGCTAATTATCTTTAGAACTTTCTAATTAAATATTTTTAAAACTTTCTAATTAATTATCTTTAGAACTTTTTAATTTATTACTTTTAAAACCTTCTAATTAACTCGATATTTCTTTATTATTAAAAAATTAGATAGCTAATTAAGAGTTTATTAATAAAGATTCTTTATTAAAAGTATTTATATTTATTATTATATCTTTTTAAATATAAATATAAAATAAATAGTATTCTAAAAGTAAGCGATCTAATTAATATTCTAATTATCTTTTTAATTATTCTTTAAAAGAGAAAATATATATAATAAATCGAAAGTGTAAAATAAAATCTTAAAAAAGATAAATTTATCTTATAAGATTCTTAGATTTAGATTCTTAGAAGTTTAAAATAGATATTTATTATTATATAAAAGCTAAGAAAAGTTTATTATTAATAATAATTCTTAAAGACTTTAATTAGATTATTAAATTTAAAAAAATTTAATTAAAATTTAACTTTATAATATTAAAAATTAGCGTTAAATTTCTTTATAAATAAGAATTTAAAAAAACGCGAAAACGCGCTAGTAAACTAGCCTATTTTTTAATTAGCGTATTCTTATATTTTCTTATATTTTAATTTTTTCTAATATTTTTTTTAATTATATTATCTTCTATAATAATATAATTTTACTTAAATTTTCTTATTATTTTTATTATAATACTAATATACTCTTTATAATATATTCTTTAATATCTTATAATAAGCTTTTTATATAAAAATTATTATTATAATTATTTTAAGTAAGAATTTAATTAAGTAAATAAATTTATATACTTTTTATTATCTCTTAATATTATAAAAGTTAATATTATTAATAAAGATAATAACTTTAATTTACTCTATTATATTATTTCTAAAAAAATAAAAATATTTTAAAAGCTTAAATAATAGTAAGATATAAAAAATAGTAGATAAATATTTTAGAAATAAGAATATAGTAAAATCGCGTTAATATTTAATAAGTTTAAATATATATAAATTATTAAGAGTAATTTTAAAAAAATAAAATAATATAAATATAATAGCGAAATTTATAATTAAAAAAAATTTCTAGCTTTCTTAAAATATTAAAAAGCTATTTTTAAAAAAAAGAGAAAATAAAAGAAAGAATTATTAAACGTATTATATATAATCGATATACTTATTATAAATTCTAATTATTATTATAATTATTTTAATATCTTTCTAATATTATAATTAATATTTATATATAATATTTTATATATTATATCGAAGATAATAAACTCTATAAACGATTAAATTTATTAAATATAGTTTTAATTCTAAATTTTATTAAGAATATTAATATAAAGCGCGATAAATAATTTAATATAAAGAAAAAATATAAAAATATAATTATTAATATATAGTTAAATATTATTAATTAAAAAATTAAACGATCTAAAAATTTTTAATTTTTTTTAAAAGATATAAATTTCTTAATAATATTAATAGAAAAGATATAAGTATAAAAGATCGAAATATTTATTAATATCTTTTTATTATAATAACGAGTATAATAAATTATAATTAAATCTATTAGAAAGAAGATTAAATATCTAGAAATTTTCGAAGATATAATAAACTCTTAAAAAAAAAAATTTTTTATTACGTAGGAGTCTCGTATAATTTATAAAAATTTTCTTAAAAAAGAATTATTAAAATAATATTTACTAACGTAAATTTTTCTTTATATTAATTTTAATTTTAATATTCTAATCTATATTTAAATAGACTTATTATTTATATATTAATTTTATTTATATTAAACTTATTTATTAATTATCTTTAATTATAAAGTCTAATAAAAGTTTACTATCTTTTTCTCTTATATATATTTTTTATTAAAATAAAATACGTAATTTTTAAGAATTATATAATATAGACGCTTAAGAATAAAAAAGAATAAATATTATTATTAAAACCGACTAGATAATAGTCTAAGAATTATAATATAATAAGATATAAATTTATATTTAATAAGATAAGCGAAGAGATATAAAAGACTTTTAAGCTTATTAATATTAAATTAATATATAAAAATATCGCTAATATACTTAAGCGATTTAAGCGCTTTTATAAAAATATAAATTATTTAAATTTAAAATCTTAATAAGTTAATTATATAATTCTAATTCTAAATTAAAAATAAGAATATAAATATTTTTTACTATTATAATTATTTTTAAATAATAATAATTATAAAGATAATTAGAATTCTCTATCGCTATAAAAATATATATTATAATTTATAATTTTTTATATAATAGATTCTTTTCTTAATTAAATTATATTAAAAGTTTTAAATAATAAAATATTATTTAATACGCGATTAGAAATTTATATAAAAATAATATATAAATTTTAATTTAATTAATAGATTTAATAAGAAAATAGAAGTAAGCTCTTAAATAGATTAAATAAAATATAATAAATAAGTAATAAGTAGCTTCTAAATTTAATTATTATTTTAATAAATAAATTTATATTTTAATAATATTATATAAGAAAAATATATAAGCGTAATTTAAAGAAAGTCTAGAGTTTCGCTCTTCGCGTAAATTATTATATATATAAATAAAGATAAAAGTTTAAATTATAAAAATATAAATAATATTAAAACTAAATAAGATATAAATATTAAAAATAATTCTATTATATACGTTAATAATTAAATAGATTTTATCTTTTAAGCTATTTAAAAGCGCGATATAAAATTTAATAATAAGCTTTATTATAATTTAAATATAAAAATATTAATACGTTAACTAATAAATATTAAGCTATTATAAAAATCTTAAAATATTAAATATAATTATATTTAGAAGATAAAATTATAAATCTTTATTAATATATAATTAATTTAATATATAATAATAAAAAATCTATTATAAAAGCTACGCTATTTAAATTAATATTTTAATTTTAATTATTACTCTTATTATTATATAAATAACGCGAAGCTATCTTTTATTTAAATATATTTAATTTTTAATTTTAATTATTATTATAGATATTATTAATTTATTCTAAAATTATTAAATATACTTTTATATACTTTTTATATCTTATTCTTTTTTTAATTAAATAGCGATTAAATTCTAAATTAAAATAAATATTTAGAAGAGAAAAGTTTATAAATACTTAATTATATAATTTTATTTCTTTTATACTTTTTATAATTATTAGAATAATTAATAATATATAATTATATTTTATAATTATATCTATAATAATTAATTAATTTAATAATTAAATTATATAAAGATAAATATATTCTCGTTTTTAGTTTAAATAATTTAATTAAAATAATTATAAGATTTAGATTCTTTTTCTATAATATAACTCGCTTTCTATATATTATATAAAGATAAATATCTATTTAAATAGAGATTATTAGAGTTAATTATAAAGTATAATAATAAAAGACTTACTCTTAAATTAACGAATTAGAAAGATTTTTATTATTTTATATAATACTTTAAAAGCGAATCTTTAAATATAATAACGCTTTAATAAATTTTAATTAAGTATAATTTAATAAACTAGGCGTTAAAAGAGAAGCTTTAAAATTATAAGATTAATCGATTTTTAATAATAATAAATCTCGCGTAAAGCTTAAGTTATAGCTCGCGTTAATTATATATAATAAATATAATAATAATTAGAAAAATATATTATCTAATTTTTATTAATATCTTAATATTATTAAAATAGAAATAATATTTATTAAAGTAGTAGTAATAGCGATTAAAGCGATAGTAATATTTAATAAAAACTTTATTTTAACGCTATATCTAATACTTTAAAATAATATTAGCTTTTTTAAAAAGTTATTAATAATAGATTAAGCGTATATAAATTAAGCTCTTTACGTAATCTATCTATATATTAACTTAAAATTATTAAAAAATAAAAAATAAATATATAATTTAATAATTATATTATATTTTTAATATTATTATAATAATATTAAGTTATTTAAATAGAAGTTTAACGTATAAAGAAGATAGTCTAATAATAAGAAGAATTAATATAAAAAGAAAGTCTTAGAGAAAAAGAAGGGGAAGAAAAGCTTAAATATCTATCGCGTATATTAAATTTTTAAATTATTTTATATTATTTAGCTTAAATTAAATATTAATAAAATACTTTCTCTTTAATTTTAAAGATTTAAATTTAAACGAATTATATTTATTAAGCGCTATTATCTAATATAATCTTAATTACTTTTATAATAATTATAATTATTATTATAACTTATATAGATTAAAAGATAAAATATCTAAAAGAGTAAGTTAATAAGTAATTATTTTTACTTAATTTAGCTAATACTAAACTATTATAATTTATTAAAATTTTCGCGTATTTTATTCTTACTTTCTTATCTTTAAGTCTTATTATCTTTATAAAAAAAATTATTCTTTAAATTAAACTTTATAATAATATACTTATAATAACGTATAATATATATTCTCTTTATTTCTAATATCAATACTTACTAGAATTAACGCTCTTTTTAATAAAATAAATTTTAATTAAAATTAAGAATAACTTAGTATTCGTAGATATTTATATAAGCTCTTTAATTCTTTTATATATATTTATTAATTTATCTTTTTATAATAATTAAAGTAGAAGAGACTAAGTTTAATAATTTATTATAATAAATATTAAATATTAATAATAATAACGATATTAAAGAGTTTTAATATAGATTAATTAGATAGCGATTAAACTCTTAATTAAAATAAAAAATAGAGAATAAATTTAATTAAAATAAAAATACTAAGAGATCGCGATAGCGAATAAATACGTTTATATTTAAAGAGAAACTAATTAAAAAAATAAAGAAAGCTAATATCTTAGTTATTAATTATATTATAATTATTAAAAAATATAAAGTTAAATATATTAATATATTATTATTATAATAGAAGTAAGCTTTTAAGTAAATTAGATAAGATATAATAGATAAATAATAAGTAATTTTTAATTTTAATTATTATTCTAATAAATTTATATTTTAATAATATTATATAAAAAAAGTATATAAGCGTAATTATAAAGAAGTTTAAAATTTCGTTTATTACGCGAATTATTATATACGTAGATAAAGATAAAAGCTCGAATTAAAAGAAAATAAATAATATCGAAATTAAATAAAATATAAGTGTTAAAAATAATTTTATTATACGCGCTAATAATTAAGTAGATCTTATCTTTTAAGCTACTTAAAAGCGTAATATAAAATTTAACGATAAGCGTTATTATAGCTTAAATATAATAATATTAACGCGCTAATTAATAAATATTAAACTATTATAAAAAATTTAAAATATTAAATATAATTATATCTAGAAGATAAAATTATAGATCTTTATTTATATATAATTAATTTAGCGTATAATAATAAAAAGCTTACTATAAAAGTTACGCTATTTAAATTAATATTTTAATCTTAATTATTACTATCGCTATTATACGAGTAATATAAAACTACCTCTTATTTAAATATATCTAATTTTTAATTTTAATTATTATTATAGATATCGCTAATTCGTTTTAGAATTATTAAATATACTTTTATATACTTTTTATATCTAATTTTTTTTTATATATCGCGAGAAGATAGCTTAAAGAAATATAATTTATTATATTAAGCTATAATACTTTTAAGAGAATACTAAGAAATATATTAATTTTTCTAAATTAACGATTTAATAAAAAGATTATAATTATAATATATATAATTTTATACTAGATAACGATATCGAAAATATATAATAAGCGTATAAAATTATTATCGATAATTTTAATTATAAAGTATTAGCGAATTTCGCGCGGTTAATATTAGAAGAAGATAAGCTTTTCTTATTACTAGTAGATATAGCTCGCTTTCTTTTATATATATAAAGTAATAAAATATAATTATATTTAATTCTATATCTTATTAATTTAGCGTAATTATTAACTAGAATAATAATTAGAATAATTACTTCTAAATATAGAAATCTTAATCGAGATATCTTATATATATATTAGTATATATAATAGAATAAGGTAGAGCTAAACTAGAAAACCTTGAATTTATATGTGCAGCCAATTATTAATTCGTTAGGTCTACGCTTTTTGATTAGATATCGCGGGTAAACAAATTAGCGTCCGCAACTATTAAAAAAATAGGTGTACATTATTAACATATAGAAAAACTTTTTTGTTTTCTATTAACTTTTTGAGATTTTAAATTTTAAATTTTGGAGCGCAGTCTGCGCTTTCCGAATTTTTAAGAATTTTGAAATTTGGTCTTATAATTATTAAAGCGCAAGGAATTCAAATATCGCTCACCAGAGTTCGCTCGACAGCCGGACAGCCCTGATCAAAAAAAACAGGTATACATTATTTGATTTTAGAATAACTTTTTTGTTTTCTATTAAAATTTTAAAATTTTTTATTTAAACTATAGAGTATAATGTGGGCTTTCAGATAAAAAAAGAATTATTAAATTTAGTCTTATAGATATTTAAAGATAAGGAATTCAGATATCGCTCACTAAAGATCGCTCACCAAAATTTACTCGACAGCCCCGATCAAAAAAAATGATTATGAATTTAATTTATAGGTCTTTACTCGTTATTTTATAATATAATATTATAGATATATTATATCGTAAGATATTCTATTAAAATCCTATACTATATTAGATATAAAATAATATAAATCTTAATAACTTATATTATATTAGAGTATAATATAATAGATTAATATCTTATATTATATTATATCTTTTCGACTAGTAATCTATTTATATATTAATTTATAATATTAAAAACTCTTAAGAGAAGATACTTAAATAAGAAAATTAATTAAAGAGTTAAATATCGATAGAATAAGAAGCTTCGTCTATATTAGATTATAAAGTTTTTTTATATAATTATAGAGTAGCTAGTCTTTATAGATAAGACTTTATTTAATAAATTTATAAGCTAATAATATAGAGTTTATACTTTTATTAATTAAAACGATTAATATTATATAGATTTAAAAAGAGAGTATTTCTAAAATATACTTTTAACGTATATAGAGGTCTATATCGAAAGTTCTACACTCGCACTAGTATAGCCCTAATCCTACTTTCGAAAAGCGACTCTATAGAGAAGAAGTCTAGAAATATCTTCTTATAGCGTATAATGAAATTTAAGATACTTCTTTTAGCCTTAATAGAAGTATTAAGTCTCGAAATCTAACTAGAGCTAGGTGCGATTTCGAAGAACTTTAGATATATTATCTAGATAATCCTTTAGATAAAGCGTTATTCGAAGTTTAAGCGTAAGAGTCTTAACGAGTATAGAACTTTCGGTGTAGATCTCTATATAGTAAATAAATATCTACTCTATATTAGATTTAAAAAGAGATAATTTAATATTAAAGTCTTCTTTCGATAATTAATTAACGAGTTACTATCTTATTACGATATTTTCTTAATTTATTATAATATTACGAGTAAAGGCCTATGAATTAAATTCATAATCATTTTTTTGATCAGGGCTATCGAGTAAATAGGTGAGCGATCTTTGGTGAGCGAACTTTGGTGAGCGAACTTTGGTGAGCGATATTTGAATTCCTTGCGCTTTAATAATTATAAGACCAAATTTCAAAATTCTTAAAAATTCGAAAAGCGCAAATAGCGCTCCAAAATTTTAATAGAAAACAAAAAAGTTATTACTATTGTGAATAACGTACACCTATTTTTTTAATGAGGGAGGCGCGGGAGGGCGAGATTTTGATGGTTGCGGACGCTAATTTATTTACCCGCGATGACTTAGCTGGTCTAATCAAAGAGCGTAATAACTCTAAATTTATAATTGGCTGTATATACAAATTTAAGATTTTCTAGTTTAGTTCTATCTTATTCTATTATATATACTAATAATTATAAATAATACTAATATATACTATAATTCTTATATCGAGAAGATAATTCGTTAATATAATTACGAGATTCGATATTTACCTCTCTACTTATTAGATTTTAATTTTATCGAGCTCTCTTTTAATATCTTAAAGATATAAATTTAAAGATACTTTTATAAGATATAGCCTTAGTTCTAAAAGAACTTTAATAACTTTTTATAATATATCATAAGAAGAAGTTAATATAATCGCTTTTCGAGAGAGTATTTTAAGTATAATACTATAGAAGACTATATCTTTAAGACGAATATAAGAAAGTTAAATAAGGCTTTTAATAAGTGCGATATTTAGATAGATTTTAAAGACTAAACTATATTTACTATTATTACTACTATCTTAGAGTTATTAAAATCTTTATCTATCGCTATTAAAACTTAAATATCTTTAAATCTATCTTAAAGCCTCTAGTTAAAGTATTAGAAATCTTTAATTATATAATAATACGATATATAGTAGATATAAAATTCTTTATTACTTTTAGATACTTAATTATTTATATATTTATATTAATAATACGTTTTACCTCTACGATCTTATTCTTTTATACCGCCTTAGAGGTCTAAGACCTTTTTTATTTAAAGAATTACTTTATAACTAAATAATCTAAATCTAATTTATCTATAGAATTTAAGCTTTAAGTAAAAATGAAAGAAGAAGTAGAAGTAGACTATTAAGTAGATATTAAGATATATTAATATACTTAAGATAGCTATAATAGCTATAGAGTATATATTTAAAATAGATACACTTAAGATAAATACGTTTAAGAAGAAGATAAAATATATAATAACTATAACTAAGGCCTCGATAATTAATATTCTTATTAATATATAAACGAATATATTATAAACTAAGAAGATCTTTACTACTATTAATATAAGTGTCATGAGATGCCTTAGGGACACTCATAGGGCCACTAGCGTAGGCTTGGCACCGCACATATCTGCCTGCAGACCACATAGATTAATCAACATCTTTTACACCACACACATATATGAGTCAAACCATAATGATTCCTTAACAATTGGTAGCAACACCTTAAGATCTAATTCCACTTGATCCTATGATGTACTAGACGTCTCTTTACGAGCCACGTCTACACCACACGTTTACGCAAAGCCCACATCAACACCTAATAGTATAACGCTCTAAGCCGATCCTTCAACACACTCGCTGTCATCGAGTATCTTTTAACACCGTCCCATCGATCCTTTCACTAGGCCTGTCGATACACCATGGCTTCAAATACCTTCGACCAATCACTTGCGAGGCTTGATCAGATGATAGCAATAATCAAATCCCGCATGACTCCTACGGAGCTACAAGCACTTGAAGCATTCGATCTACTATCCTTTGACGATAAGATGGCCCAATGGGAAGCTCGATCTAGGCCTACTCAGCCAGCCACTCAGCCAACTCAGCTAGCCCCTCAGTCACCTACTCAGTCAGTCACTCAGCTAGCCACTCAGCCAGCCACTCAGCCAGCCACTCAGTCAGCCACTCAGCCAGAGCACTCAGTTGAACAAGAGGAGGAGTCACTACAACAGGCAAATGCGGAGAACACTGCGGAGAACACTGCGGAGAAAGCAAGCGACAACAAGGCCACCATCAGCAAGAACACGGCTCAGCTCTCCATAATCCCACGTCATATACTCTCCACGGTTCCACATCAAATTACCACTCAGCAGGCGGAGAACGACACTACGATTTGGCCTGCTATCTCTGCATGCCTAGACAATATCACATTGTGGTACATCACTGCAATGAGCACACAAGAGAAGGACCTACTACGTCGATCGCAGCCAATTGGACCTCTGCAGGCAAGGGTCACCTATCGGACGATGCATATTTGGACGAATTGAAACCGTCCGATGTCTTGCTCATCATTTCATCATTCGAATGGTTTCACTGCGGTAGGAGAACTCGTGGGATTCATACCACTAATCGGCCTGGTGTCTTTATTCCTTTCCAGCATTTCGAAAACTCATTTATGCATGCATACTTCTTGCCATGAGGACATGGCATTTCTCTGTTTTTTGTGGGCAATTGTCATGAGATGCCTCAGGGATACTCATAGGGCCACTAGCGTAGGCTTGGCACCGCACATATCTACCTGCAGACCACATAGATTAATCAACATCTTTTACACCACACACATATATGAGTCAAACCATAATGATTCCTTAACAATAAGGCTATTTATTTTATAGAATCCGTTATAGATTCAGCTAATCGTATTTTTAGCTACTACTTATTAAAGATTATATATCTTACTATAAAGTCGATAGCTTCTTCTCTTTCGCTCTTAGCCTTCTCTCTTTTAATCTTCTAAAGAGACTTTCGCGAGTCTATATTTATAGCGTTTTAATTATAAACTTAGAAATTATATAATCTAATAAAAGACTAATAGATTAATATATTCGATTTATTATTTACTATAGTCTTACTTTAAAAAGACTATTAAGTATAATTTATATTATAATACTTATTAGAGTAATCGACGAAGTATTAGTTATTCTTATTTCTATAGCGAGTATTATAATATTATTAATAGTTAAGTAGCTCTTTATCGAAGTTATTAGTAGTCTAAAGTATATTCGCTTTAATTCTTACTCTATCTAGTAGTTTATTTATTTAAA
Source organism: Letharia columbiana (assembly GCF_014066305.1). NCBI lineage: Eukaryota > Fungi > Ascomycota > Lecanoromycetes > Lecanorales > Parmeliaceae > Letharia > Letharia columbiana. Next base: position 58,766 of record NW_023501126.1, on the reverse strand, counting down.
TAAGTCTATTAATTAATATAAATTCTTTTATTAATATAGATATAAACGTAGATTTTTATAAAGACTTATTAACCTTAGCTGAGATCTCGATCTTTACGATTAATTTAGGCTTTTAATTATCGACTTTCTAAGTAATAACTTTAATAGTTTTATTTTATTTAGCCTCGGAAAGATTATTAATTAATTATAAGATTTATATAACTCTATTATAAATAGAACGTATATTAATTATATAGTTAACGAGTTTTCAGCTCTTAAAGTAACTATCTCTTTTCTTAATTATCTTAATAAGTATTTATTTAAATAATAATATACTAAATACGTTAAGTCTTTAAACTTCGAGGTTTATAGATTATTTTAAACGCTTATTAACTCGTAGAGTAGCTAATAGATTTAAAAATAGGTTATTAGTCTATTTCTTTATTTTTAATTTCTCTATATTTAAAGTAATCGGCTCGTTTTAAATAATTCTTAATCGGCGCTCTTTAGTAAGACGACGTCTAGCCTTCTCTTTATCGTATTTAACTATCTTCGCCTTCTATTCTTTCTTCTATCGTTATTACTAAATTTTAACTCTATTTATTATTATAATCTATTAAGCTTATATATTTTTTAAAATTATATATTTATAAACGACTTTAATATAAGAGTCTTTAAGTTTAAAAGCGAGGGTAATTATATTTAGCTAATTATTACTAAGATCTAATTAGCTATTCTTAATAATCGCTTAGATATAAGAGAATATCTTCTTAGATCTCTTAGACTATCTAGTCGAAGGGAAGATTAATAAAAAAGAAAAATCCTAACTACGTCGATTAGAAGATATTTCGAAATATTAAAGTAAAATACTAAGAATCGACTAAGTGAGATATATAAGAGCTTTTAAATATAATAAGGAAGGTGGTAGAATATAATATGGAAGAAGATTCATCTACTCAATACTACTTTTAGTGGGGTGTGTGTGAGAATCTCAGTGCCAAGTATTCCAACGTTTTCTGCACACGCTAATTCGTGAAATTTGATTGGTCCCGCATTCCCGCACATTCTAAGCTCCGCGAAAGAAGCTGGACAAAAACAAATTCCGGGACCAAAAAATTTCCACTACAAATAGCAAGGTGATACTTTCATCTGAGAAAAATATAATTGTAGAAAGACATCAATCATCTCAACTGCACATAAAATCAGGTTATTGTCTGGTTTTTCAAAATCGACTTCTCGCAAGGGTCTTTTTCTTCGACTTTAATGCAGTATGGCTTCCAACAATGAGTATCAAACTCCATTCAACTCGCGATACTGTACCGGTACGTAGGTACCGAGAATGATCTTTCCTATTTGGTACTGAAGTGGGTCGCAAGACATGTTTCGGGAGCAAAATGAGCATTTCTAACTCCCGGGACCTGTCTTGCAAGCATCATATCAGTCTACCATAGAAAAGCAACGCTGACCCCCAATCGTGCCAGAGGAGATGAAGCAGCTCTTCTCCCCTCGGAACCGCTTCTCAACATGGAGACGACTTTGGGTTCGTCTGACTCCACCTTTTCAGCACGTCTCAGGATGCTTGCTTCCTCAAAATTAATCAAAAGATAGACTTGGCTAGCGGAAGCAGAGAAAGAGCTTGGGCTAGCAGGCATTTCAGATCAGGCCTTGGCCGAAATGCAATCTCATATAATTATCAGAGACGAAGAATTCGCGCTGATAGAGGTGGAAGAGAAGAGGAGGCGACACGACGTAGGATGCCTCGAATAACATATCTATTCATCTAACCGATCTGTAGGTGATGGCCCACGTTCATGGCTTCGGGTTGGCCGCGCCTAGTGCTGCAGGCATCATTCATCTGGGAGCCACATCTTGGTCCGCCTTGCATTCTATGAAGATTGAACGGATCCTAACCAAAGACAGCTACGTAACAGACAACGCCGATCTCATTTTCCTGAGAGATGGACTCGACCTTCTCTTACCAAAGCTTGCCACAGTAATAAAGAAGCTGTCAGACTTCGCCCGCAAATATCGAGACCAAGCATGCCTTGGATACACCCACGGCCAGCCGGCAGCATTGACCACCGTGGTATGTATCTTTTCCGAACAAAACCCTCCTATTCCAGACCATTATTGGAGTTGCGAGACATGATCCAGGAGCAGGATGCTTTTGCCTCCTGTTCCGAACCATTATCTGGTTTCAAAGACATGGTTCGGGAGTAAAGGACGCTTGATACCCCTTCCGCCTGTGTCAATGTTCGGGTTCTTGTCTTGAAGAAGTAATGCTGACTCCGAAATCATTATAGGGAAAGAGAACATGTCTCTGGATTCAAGATCTTTTAATGGATTTAAGGAACATTGAGCGTTCTAGGTCAGATCTTCGCTTCCGAGGCGTCAAAGGGTAGATTTCGCGGTGCAATCAGCTCCCCAAGTTCGCTAATGCATCTCCAGGGCTACTGGCACGCAAGGCACTTTCCTTTCTCTGTTCAGAGGAGACCATTCTAAAGTAGAGGAGCTCGACGAGCTTGTTACGAAGAAGGCGGGTTTCGAATCAGTCTTCACCATCAGCTCTCAGACGTACTCTCGCAAGATCGATCTCGACGTCTGCAACTCTCTTGGCTCGTTCGGCGCGACAGTGAGCAATTTGTCCAGTCCATACCGCTTTCTGATCCATGTCTTGTGTTGCAACCACTGACCCAGAAAACCACCAGTGCGAGCGCATTTTCACAGACATCCGCCATTCCGCAATGATGAAAGAAATCGAAGAACCGTTCGAAACAGATCAAATCGGAAGTTCCGCAATGGCGTTCAAAAGAAATCCCATGCGCTCCGAGCGAGGATGCGCGCTCGGACGGAAGCTGCAGAACCTGCCAATGGACGCTATGGCTACGTATGCTCATCAGTGGTTCGAACGAACGCTAGGTAAGTGACCAGTCGATTATTCCATCCGCTGGTAGGGTGTACATTTCAGGTGTATGACTCATTAAGTTTCGGTGTACATTTCAGGGGTCCATTCCTACTCTTTGGCATAGAGCGCAGGACTGAATCCCTGGATTGCACACCCTGCCAGGGGATAGGATGAGGGCTTTCGGAATCTGACAAGGTCTACTACAGATGATAGTGCAATCCGAAGAATTAGCATTCCGGAATCATTCCTTTGCGCTGATGCGTTGATGCTACTTTTGGACAATGTATGTAATGTAGTAGCACGCATACCTAAGAGCGACATATGCTAATCATTGTAGGTAATGTCCGGTCTTGTCGTGTACCCAGCCGTCATCGAGAGGCGAATAGCCCAAGAACTTCCCTTCATGGCTACGTGCGTCCAGTTTCCCCAACCCGCACCCCAGAATTCTCAGCACTGACCCCTTCCGCAGCGAAAACATCATCATGGCCCTCTCCGAAGTCGGCGTCTCCCGGCAAGAAGCCCACGAAGAAATCCGCGTCCTCTCCCACCAAGCTGCCGCGGCCGTCAAAATGGAAGGCAAGGACAACGACCTACTCGACCGTATCCGAAAACAAGAGTTCTTCAAGCCGATCATTGGACAGCTGGATCAATTGCTTGAACCCAAGAGTTTCTACGGTAGGGCACCGCAGCAAGTGGATAAATTCACAGGGCCTGGTGGCGAAGTTGAGAGCGCGTTGGCGAAGTACGAGGATGTGATTCGGAAAGGGGGAAGGGTGGATTTGAATGTTTAGGCATGTGGTATCTGTCTCTTTTAGAGAACTGTAGTAAGGGTTCAGAACCCCGAATGGTGTTCCAATAAAACACTTGAACTCTATGAGGTAAGAGCAAGCTCATAAGCTGGGATACGTTGACGGACGGCCAGGGCGCTTGCTCGCCAGAAGAGAGCTGGGCAGATGACATGAATGAATCAAGATGTGAGAAGAGAGTAGCGAGCTACACGTCTATCACAAAATTGCTACAACGAGAAGTTGGGAGATCTTCGCTCGCGGTCACAAATGTTTTCGCTCATGTATTCTCGCATACGGGATAGCGGTCGGTAAGGATATTCTTCCATCGACACTCCAACCTTGATGAAGCCCACTTCTCTTCCACTGACACTCCACACTTTGTGAAGCCCACTCCTCTTCCACCAACACTCCAAACTTTGCCAAAACCCAAACACAATTGACATTTGTGGTGTTTGTCATTGTGATGGCTGTGAGTCGACTTGCCAAAATATCTGCAGTTCGAGGTGATAGCTAACTCGGTGTTCTCGGTAGCATCCTCCGCAAGCAAAATCAAACTGCAGTATGTCTTAAGACCGGTCCTTTTTTTACGTGTGCTGACTATTTTCAAGTGCCCTTGGATCGAAGTGATGCGGGAAGATTGGCCTGCTTGGGTCAAGTCCTTACACGATAACGAAAGTCGTGACAAGAGCGCTCTTGGCGTCTGGACGGATCCAAAGAGCATTCAGCACCATGATGGTGCGCGATGTGAACACTGTGTTTCTAGGGATCGCGAGTGTGTGGTGCGGCCCTCTGGGAGGATAGAAAAGGTGTGCTCGTTGTCTAAAACTTCAAAGACTTTGTTCTTTCCAGCCGTATGTTCCTGTCTCCCGTTCCTGATGGCAACGCTAATCCTCGGCTTTATTCCAGTAAACAAGAAAAGTGGCAAAGAGACTTACCCTCCAGAACCAATCTCGAGATTGTCATCGATGAGGCCCCGCGGACCTCCAAGAGGTTATGGATTGAGGCTTCTCGAAATCAGCCTAGAATTTGGACAGTAGGGGAGACTCATTGCCCAATCATGAAATGTTGATTTCACAAACCTAACAGCATCCGTGCAGATAGTCTTCTCAGGCATGTTGAAACGCATGGGCTGTTCCGTCAGGATTCTAGGTTGGGAATTATTTGATAAGGTCCGTTGCCCACTCCCAGGCTGCAACTCCAAGAAATCCGCAATGGATCTGGAACAACATGTTCTGTATATGAAGTGCGCAACGAGTCCAACGCAATTCCATGTCCCCACTTCGACTGCACAGATAGCCCACGTCGCTACACGCCAGGGCAAGCTGGCGACCACAACGGGAACTCCAATGGTCCGAAGACCATCAAGTGCGTTCTTACTGGTTGTAAAAATTTGGATGTGCTGTACAATGTGAATGGTCACAACTATCATATCTCCACTCACCATGTTGAGCTTTCTTGTCCCGTTCCAGACTGCGGGATTCTCATCCACTCACGGACGCATATGCGACTTCATTTATCCACATTTCACGGTGTCAAATCGACGATGGAAAATGTTGAAGCTGTTGCCTCTTCATTAGTCAACGCTGACTATCACGGCCATTAAAGAACCAAAATCCGAGAAAGCCAAGAGAACGATGCTATAACAGGGAACGAACGTCAAGTCGAACGTTTCATGCAGGATGGAGTGGACATTTCAGAAATCAATTCAGCCGGAACCGCGTATTGTCAGGATGAAGCGGCGCTGGACGATGACATCGAACATGAGGAGGAAGAGGACGAATTTGAAGAAGAAGAGGGCGAGTATGAATCAGGAGAGGAAGCTGTTTCGACCGTCAAAGACAACCTTAGTATTCGAACGATAATTGACTGCACAATCTCGGTAGGAAAAACTCGGTCGGACTTTCTGGCGTCAAAAATCACATCGACTGACGAGATTCTTTAGTGTGGATTTAGCACTGAGGCCCGCCCTATATATTAAAGAATATAGTGCCAAACTTATGGGTAAGAGATCCCTAAATCTCGGGTAGTAAAGTTGCTGATGTGAGGTCTGAATCAACGGGGACTAAACGATCCATCCTACTTTAGCTCGCAATATAGCTCTAGCACCTAAAGTATGCTATGGATCAGGTTCGCTGAAGTCTTGTCAGGTTCAAGGGCTTCTCAGAGGAGCCTTTGTCTCTGGAGACGGCGAGAATCATCAGATGTACTAGAACGGGGGCCGATGGGTGTCTTGAGCGGCAGCTGCGTCTCGATGATCGCTGTTGGCGGTGCAGCGCACTTATCAAGAAATGAGGCGAGCTAAAGAAAGGGGGAATATTCCCCGAGAACGTATCTCGATTGACCGAATGTGCCCGATATGGCTGTTCCGAGGCCCCATAGATTGGGACCAAATACTGCTGCGATCATCTCACGAGTGCTATGTAATGGACGCGCAAGACTTAGGAAGTTTTTTTGAAAAGCTTCTACCGCCGCCGAGATGCGCGAAAGGCACGAGACAAGAAAAGGCTTCCGCATGCAAATCCAAAGACGGGCTCCCATATCGATGAGCCAGCAGATATGCTCAACTTTTTCATGTTCCAAGATTTGGAAACGATAGAGCCTTTCATGGCGACTTCCTAGGCTCAATTCTGGACGATCTCAGGCTGGATCAAGGCCGTGTTTCCCGCAGATAGCTACTCCAACTCTATGGTTCCAGGGGGCTTCGAGGTTGCTGCAAGCCAGATTAGTGCTGGTCGTCCCTGTGTTTCCGGATTTCTGAGCATGAATTATAACTCGCCATCGTAGAAAACCCTGGACACACCCCTCACTTCGTTGCATATTGTCGTTGCCTTAACAATTTCGTAGTCAGTATCTCTCTTTTAATGAAGATAAGTGAGCTCCGACACACGTCTGAGGAGCAAGAACTCCCAAGACATGTCTCACGACTCAAAATTAGGTCAGGATAAGAAAGATTTCAACAGAAAACAGAACGTACCACGTCCCTTACAAAATCCATTGGAAAGCAGTACGCCTCTGCCGTCATGAAGTCTTTGGAAACAACAGCCCGCAGAACTATGCATTGCTCATATGATCTACGCAGATTTCGGATTCAGTACAGCCATTTCGGTGCAGCAACCGGAGTTGCAAGACTTACCTCTGGTCACCTACAACTCCAACCGCTCTTACTCCACCCAGAATCGCGGCAAAAGCCTGGGAAATGCTGGTGTACAAGCCTGCATTTTGAATGGCGTCGAGGAAAATCTTGTCGGCCTGCCTAACGATCCGTAACTGGCTTTCTGTGACTTCCCCAATAACCCTGAATAAAGGTTAAAAGGGTTCATTTCGTGGTCTTCTTGCTCTGCACAAACCTAACGCCAAGTCCAGGGCCCTGAATGAATCAGGAGTCAGTAGTTCTCCTTTAAGATGGTTTTAGATTCAGAACACATGTCTTAGGATGCAGAAAAGATCTCCGGCTCCCAAAACATGATTAAAAGGGGAGTATTTGATATGAGAAAATGTCTTACTGGAAATGGATGCCGCCAGACAAGATTTTCTGGTATACCGAGTTTCATCCCCAACTCTCGTACTGGTTCGGACTTTAGCCTGACTGCCACCGAAGCAAGGCGAGAGATTGTTACCCTCATCCTTGAAGCACTCCCTTAAAGGCTCGATAAGTTTGAGACCCATTACCGCAGGTAAACCTTTCAAAGTCAGTTGAGGTCCCCCAGTAACCTCAAACGACTCTCTTACCGCCCACATTATGGTGTGTTTTTATGGTTTGAGACGGGCCTAGATAGGTATTAGCAGGTCGCAGGTATCCCAAATTGAGGTGCTTGGGTTATTCGAAAGCGCGTGCCAGCCCAAAGAACCGTATCATTAACAGCTTATGAGAGCTTATCACCTCGAAATGCTATGCTTTCAATTACGTCAGGATACAGAGTTCCTTGTAGCAGCCATTCGATGTCGCCGGCTTTGGACGAGTTTTTGGCTTCTTCTTCCATCTTCTTAGCCGTTTCCTGGAAGACTTCGATGAAACTAAATGATTTCGGAGTCAGAATGTCTCTTTTGGGACGATGTAAGAGTGGTGAAACAGGTCTCGGGAATTCTTCCACTCCTAAAACAAGTCCCTTACTTTCTTCCGATTATTTTCCGCTTCTGCTCTGGGTCAACTACACCAATTAATTGATCCAGAAAGCGCTGGCTTGCATCCACCACTGTCAGTTGTATACCAAGTGATTCTGTAAGCGTTTTTTGTACTTCCTCCACTTCGTTATGTCGTAGGAGCCCGTTGTTCACCTTTGAGGGAGCCTTGTCAGCGTGCAGCATTTGTATTTCCACTCAATTCACATACTAAAACCGCATGAAACCTATCGCCAATTGCTTCATGTGTGATCTTTGCAGCCACAGTGGAATCAACTCCCCCAGATACGGCGCCTGGCACATATCAGCACCGTGAAGTCCTTGCATATGTCGTGGAGACGTACCGATGACTTGGCCCTTTTTCCCAACCAAATCCCGTATCCTTGCAATCTCCTTTCCCACAAACTCATCCATCGTCCAATGCTGCCTGGCCTCGCATATGTTCACGGCAAAGTTCCTGAGTAGCTCCGTCCCTCGAGGAGTGTGGGTGACCTCTGGGTGGAACTGTATACCGAAATAGGGCTTTGTCTCGTGTGCTATACCGGCAAACGGGGCATTAAATGTTGTGGCAATCGTCAAGAACGATTGGGGGAGATGTGAGAGCTTGTCGCCTTTAAATTTATGAGCTGAGATGAGTGGCAGAATCCCCGGAGTCTGACTTGCCGTGACTCATCCAAACCTCTAGCTCGCTTCCGAGCCCTGAAAACAGGCGATCGACATGGACTGCTACTCCTTCATGCTGCTTGACATCAAGCTTTGCATGTCCGTACTCACGCTTCTCTCCTGCCACAACATTCCCTGCGAAATGCCAGGCGATTGCTTGAAGGCCGTAGCAGATGCCGAGGATCGGAACGTCGAGTTCGAAAACAGCTGGATCAACGGTTGGAGCACCTTTTTCATAGATCGCATACGGTCCACCAGAGAGGATGATTCCTGTTGCCCTTAAGTTCAAAGCGAGTACAGAATAATTCAAGGGATTAGACCCACCCTTTGGTTTCCACGAGAGTTCGAGTACCTTGGCCGTGCAGGGCAGTAATTCAGAATAGACATTGAGTTCGCGCAGTCGTCGGGTAATCAAATGGGAGTATCTAAGCAGTCACAATCACATGTCAGTAACTACCGCCGTTTTTGAAGATTGCTACCGGTAACAGTTATGGTAAGGCAGGAGAGTTTCAGATTGGTAGCGTACTGGCTACCAAAGTCCTATGAAGGTTTCGGGATCAGTATCGCTTCTTCCAGATAAAATCCTAAGCAATGAGATAGGTCAAAGGGGCATCCAAAGCCTTTTGCTCCCAAGACATATCTTGAGACTTAAAAAGAGGTCTTCAGTAGGGAAGAATTCTCTCTGATACATACAAGCACCAGAATAGTATCGAATGTTTTGTTTGGAGGCTCGGTCGCAGTCTTCTCGTTGATTGCCATGGCTTGTAGCCTAAACACCGGACAAATTGGCAGGGAAGCAAGCTCGTGGCCGGCAGAGAAAGAGAAGTCTTGCGAATATGTTTGTAGTGGGAAGAAAGGATGGACTGAAAAGATCTATGGAAGCAGACTCCAGATAATATTTTTCACCAAGCTACACTAAGGTATGCTGTATAAAAATCACTTCTTATCGCACTTCTCCTAATCTAAGGTCTCTGCTCGTTTTTGATTCAGAGTGGGACATGTTTCCACAAATTCAAATTTGATAATTCGCGAGAATTTGAGAATTCAATGATCCAAATCCTTATCGATTACTCGTAGGTACGTAAAGTACCTTAGGGCTGCAGGCTTGGCAGGGCAGATCGGCAATTTTTGGAGGAACGAGAAACCAGCGGGCAACATCACCCATCTCTATCGTTTGCGCAACGAATAATGGCGAAGCGCAAAGAGATCGACAACAACCGGGGGGGAGAGCTTAAGCCCGAGGAGAGTAGCTCTGAAGAGAGCAGTAGTGACGATGTACGGACATAGTCTCCATGTCTCGCCCATGCGTCTAGCCTGACTGTTACTCAGGATACAAACATGCTCGACGTGGAATTCGAATGGTTTGATCCTCAGCCGGAGCACGATTTCCATGGTCTCAAGACATTGCTGCGCCAACTCTTCGACGTGGATGCGCAGTCCTTCGATCTCAGCGCCCTGGCCGACTTGATTTTGGCGCAACCTCTGCTGGGATCTACTGTTAAAGTAGATGGGAATGAGACAGACCCATATGCCTTTCTCACGGTCCTCAATCTCCATGAGCACAAGGTACTTAGGAGTCTACGATTTAATGAGCCAAGATCTAACAAAGCAATAGGACACGCCAGTCATCGAGAAAATGATTACCTACATCAGAGCTCAAGCCAAGCGCACTGGAGCCCTTTCAGAACTGGATGACCTCGTGGAGAATGCTGCCAATGCCCGTATCGGACTCGTGCTGACAGAAAGACTTGTCAATATACCATCTGAAGTAGTACCACCAATGTACAAGATGCTATTGGAAGAAATATCATGGGCAATTGAGGAGAAGGAGCCATACGATTTCACCCACTATCTCATCTTGTCGAAAACCTATAGGGAAATTGCTTCGGCGCTAGATGAAGAGGACACGCCGAAATCAAAGAAGCAGAAGAAGGCTAGCAAGAAGGGGGCTTCGGAGGTTTTCTACTTCCATCCTGAGGACGAGGTTCTTCAAAGACATGCTTTGTGTTCTGGTAGCTACGAATACTTGGTGGAGGGCGCCAAGTCAGATTCCAAGAGGACGTTTCAGGAGCTTGGAATCAAGCCAGAAGGACACATGATCCTAATAGTAGCCAACAAGTTTGAAGCAGCTGTGAAGGGGCTTCAAGAATACTTTTCTCAGAGCTAGGATGGGCGCTTCGGTCCCTTGAGCCATGCGTTGAGGCATAGGCTTCGACTTTTGAACATCTACTCCCATTCTGTTCCTTTGAGCCGCTGCATAAGGTATTCCACCTCCACTACCTTAGTCAATGGTATCACGGTTTCCTGACTGTATCAGCAGTGAAATATAGAAAGATGCCCTAGCGATTGGACGAATCCTTCTCACCTCGTACATCGCAACCACGGCATCCACATTGATTTTCCCCCCACCCTCAGCACCTATACTTGGATCTGTCCCATATGTCCTCGCCTTCAGCCCGAGTCGTTCCAACACTTTCTTCTCGACCTTGGCATTAGTGATAGCTGCATCAATTCCCTCACGGTCCTCTTCATGTATCAACTTTACAAATCTCTCCGTTTCCTGTTGGAATTTCGATTCGGCTACGAACTTCCCAAAGTGAATCCTCCGCGACAAGGCTTGCAGACATGCCACATCACATGTCGCAGCAGATCCATAGTTCTCTTGCTTCTCGCCGCGGTCTTCTCTCCCAAATTCTCTACACACTCTGGGCAGAACCACCTCAATGTACTTCTTCTTGATGGTCTGATTGACATCAACATTGTTGGGATGCAAAATCCTAGGGTAATCTAAGGGCTGCAGAATGGGTGTTTGAGTTGCATCAGGGAAGAAAGGGTACTCGTCCGGAGATTCATAGCGGCGGATGAGTGACTGCAAGCGCTCTTGTTCTCTGAGCATCCAGTCAAACAAGCTGAGAGGACTACCGGGGATCTTGACCCCGCCCGGCTGGTAGATGGTTGGACTTAAAGGAAACTGAACACGTTCTATGAGATGGAACGTTATGGTGTCCTCTAGGCGACTGAAATGTGAATCAGTCTTCAAGAATTCCTCCCTTTAGAATATGCAGGTCTCCTTGAGATCTTACATCAATTGAAAGCGTATATTTGCCAGATCGAGTGCCTTCGAAGCATCCGAAAGATCAATTGCGGTATCCATAGTGATAATTCAAGTGGGACATGAAATTGAGGAGGAGTATTCTTGTATACTCAGAATATCGGAACGGACTGGGTCAAAGCTTGTAGGATCTTGCTCTAGATGAAGATCTCAGATGACTCGACTATGGCTCCGAGCCTGCACACATCCTTGACGAATTATACATACAGAGTCGAATAAAGGTATCCATCACAAAAAGAAAAGCGAAGAGGACCGCAGATCATCGGAGATCATCACTCCCTCGAACTGTAAGGTACTTTAACCTGAGGATTGATATCCAGCCCTACAGACTTGGCGGCAGCAAGTATTGCCGGACATCAGATGCTCTGCTTTGGTCGTGTGCCAGCGTTTCGGTGTCCCTGTCAGCTTCTTTGTTCATGCTCATTTGTTTGAGATTTTCGGAGAGGCGCTGTATACGATCGCTTCCATATTCCGTCCTTGGCCTACGTTGACACCATCCCACTGAATGGCGAGCCGCGATGGCTCTCCAGCGCGTCATCGAAGGACGGCGTCTGAGGAGAGCGGCATGCTGGGGACAGCCTTGACGGTACCATGAATTAGCCCATTAACTCGTATTCTGCTCAAATCTGACGCCTACGCCTACAGACTCGACATATCGAAGCTTTCGGGCGAAAAGTAACGACTACAGCAACCCACCTCATAGGCGACCCAGAGAGTAGCGTCCATTACCAGCATGCCATGAGCGCGCTGCAGAAGGAGCTACGGCGGCCAGGCATCCAACAACGGGTCTTCTCGTACGCCAAAGCCTCCCCGACAGAATTGGTCCGGTCCAAGTTATCTACCACAGAAATCCAGCATCGAGCCCTCACCTACCTACCAGACGAACTTCTTGCGAATATTCCCGAAGACGAGAATGTATACTCTCTATTTCAAGGCTTCCAGGCCACTCTACCGGAAGGTGAAAGTGAACACAGGAAAATGCACAAAAGGCGTAACTCGAGAGGGCAGAAACTACTAGAGGCCGATGATGCAGAGGACAAGACACCGCTGGAGAAATTGAAGAAGGAGAGGCATGGGCTGAATCACCGTTTGGAGATGATGGGTGTCAGGAAAAACATGTGCTCGTCAGAGATCCGGGAGATCGATAATAAGATTTCAAACCTGAACACTATGCGGAAGATTGTTCTAGAGAGGCTTGGAGATTTGGAGCAAGATGAGGTACGAACGGAGCAGGATCTGCTCGAGGTGGATAACAAGCTCGAAGATCTACTGGAAGAGCTGGATGATGCAGCTACATTAGGCCACACAACAGTGACACCACCCACGGAGATGGACATAGAGACTGAAGTCACAACCACGGGTACCCAAGACATGAGCGCCTCCTTCATGTCTGCCTCCATCTACGAGAAACTTCCCTCTCCCAAAGCAAAACGCAACAAACCCACCCGCCGGAAATCTACACCTATCAGACACGAACATTTCGAGCCTGGATCCGCCATCAAGGAATTCCAAGCCCATAACGACATGATCACAGCCCTTGATTTTGATGCTCCTTTTGGCACCATGGTCACCTCCGCCTTAGACGATACAGTGAGAGTATGGGACCTCAACCTTGGCCGATGCATCGGACTTCTAGAAGGCCACCAGGCCTCCGTCCGCTGTCTGCAAGTCGAAGACAACCTGGTAGCGACTGGCTCCATGGACGCATCCATCCGGCTCTGGGACCTCAGCAAAGCAGAATACTCCCCTCGCGAAGACACAACAATAGAAGAGGAGGACGAAGATCAACCTGCTTCAGACAACGTCGATCGTCCAGCATCCCCACATACCTCAAGCATGCAAGACTGCCCCCTCTTCACCCTTGAAGCCCACGTCGACGAAGTAACGGCCCTCCATTTCCGCGGCGATACCCTCGTCTCCGGCTCCTCAGACAAGACCCTCCGCCAATGGGACCTAGTGAAAGGCCGCTGCGTCCAAACCCTCGATGTCCTCTGGGCTGCCGCTCAAGCATCCTCAACCATGAATACTACAGACGCCAAGTGGCGCGCCACGGGCCGCATCCCTGATGCATCAGCAGATTTTGTGGGAGCCCTGCAGTGCTTTGATGCAGCGCTCGCGTGTGGGACAGCGGATGGCATGGTTAGACTTTGGGATTTAAGAAGTGGACAGGTGCATAGGAGTTTAGTGGGACATACGGGGCCGGTTACTTGTTTGCAGTTTGATGACGTGCATCTTGTGACCGGGAGTCTGGATCGGAGTATAAGGGTAAGCCACGCTCCACATCCTTTCTACCTCCATCATCATCCTTTTCCAATGCTCCCGGTGCCCCGAAACCTTCCCCCGCACGGGGCGCACGGGGAAGAATAATCCCATCAGGCCCATCGGGGCACAGGTCCCATCCAGAAACACTCGCCGCTAACATGACTCAAGATCTGGGACCTCCGAACCGGCTCCATCCACGACGCCTACGCCTACGACAATCCGGTCACGAGCATGATGTTCGACCCTCGCCGCATCGTGGCTGCGGCCGGCGAGAGTGTGGCGAAGGTTTACGACAAGACGGATGGGCGGCATTGGGATTGCGGGGATGAAGATGGGAAGAGCAGTGTGGAGAGGGTGAGGGTCAAGGATGGGTATTTGACGGAGGGAAGGAGGGATGGGGTGGTGGGGATTTGGACTTGCTGATTGGTGCCGGAAGAGGGCTGTATGTACTTACCGTAGCAGTGGTGGAATGCTACGCAATGGAAAGCTGCCTCCTCATGTATGGGGGCCTTTTCGATTGGGTAACGGCAAAATATTCTCGCTTTGGAACCTCAACTGCTTCAATTTCTCCCTTTTTTTGGGTAATGCGTCTATGCCAAACGGTACAGTGCACGCTTTTGTGGTAACTCATACATATCATACACAATCAATTCATCCAATCAACTTCCATCAAGTGACCCATCCTTGGCACCTTTATGATCCTAGCCCTGCATGTGTTCGCCCTCGGATTTTGATTTTGGAAAGCGAATGTGGAGAAATCCAGTCGTCATTGCGACGATCCAGTCATCTGCGACAAAAAGCCGGACCAGAGGTTGGTTTGTTGGGGGGTTGCAGAAGGAACAATAAGGTTTCGGAATGCCTGCCGCCGATCTGTGCTTGAGATATGTTCTAGGCGCCGCCTCCATGTTGGAGGAGGATTTGTGGCTTGAAGTCAGTACCCGAGTGTCACTGTGTCGTACTCGAGAAGAGCGCCACGACTGTCTTTAGTGACACCAAGGACCAGCCTTCAATGTGGTGGTGTTGGTTTTGCAGCGAGAGTTCAGATCCTTGAAGAATAACATGGATGTCACAGATTTAATGTGTGTCGTAGGTTATGATGCTATGGAGCCGTGTTGTTCATTCATGGCGCAAACGGACATGACGCACTCGTGTCAGGTTCGCGTGATTGTGCAAAAGGACATGACCCTGAAGGATTGGTGGTCGGCGATGCGCGGAGATCATGCTTGTCGGTAGCGGAATCCTCTTCCCTTAGCCAGGCACAAACTCTCTGGCCCCAGGTTGGCCGATTCTTGTAGATACCGAATTTCTCAGGCATAGAGTCACATGCTTCAGCAAGCGTGAGGCCGGACCCTTCTTCCCTGATCTCAGTCAATGGGGTCAGATAGCTGCGAACGGCGAAGACGATGGTTCCAGTGCGTGGGAGGCAGGTAAGAGTGTGATGCTCAGCGCGCAGAAAGGAAGCGGAAGGATCGAATTCGGCCTTAGCGCATGGACTGTCGTCTGTTTTGATAGTATTTGCGCCGTCGAATGGGAGAAAAAGTTGGGAGTGATTGCTCTGAATGGCCCACTAAATCAAGTTGGATTAGACTTCCTCCGTTTGAAACAGGGAGCTGAGCGTACATTCAACCGTCCAACCGACTGTCCGCGCTCCATCCTCTCGAAGCATCGGTTCACACCTTTCTTCAAGCGGCCTTCGTAGCCCGGCACAGGCTTATGAATTTCGCTAACTGACATCCCTACTTTTGCAGAAGGTAGGAGACCCTGCGGAAAACATGCGACAAACCCTTGAAGCACAAATTCATCTTGCGCGTCTGGAACCATAAAGTAGAAATCCTCTTCTACATTCTCTGCCAGGTGCCGAAGCATGCTCGCATGATCTTGTAGTGCTGACGAAATGCAATGCCGCGTGCCGTTGGCGAGGTTGTGGAACATATCGCCTTTGATTCCGAACATTGATGGGAATCGTTTGGGAAGTAAGTCTAGCATGATTTCTTCGTAGAGCTCGCGAACAGCGGGATTGGCTGTCTCGCTGGTTCCCACGCATATATCTGTATGTTCTGCCAACAGCTTTTTTCGCAGAGCTGTCCGTTCCAGATAGTTGCGGTCGATCCTGATCCAGTCCTGCTTAGTGGATTTCTTAATTCCTTGTGAAAAGGTCAGTATCTGCAAGACTTGACAACCGTGACACAAGGTGCAACATACCCATAGTGACATGTTGCTTCTTTGCAAACGGACGGTATTTGATAGGCTCCACGGCTCTGTAATCGAAAGCATGAAGTGTTTGAATGTCTTCGACGGGTCGTGCAGTTGTGAGAACACCCTTCGACTTTCGCTGCACCTTGGAAAAATAAAGCCGTATGAAGATAGTGTATGCTCGCTCAATCAATGCTATGAATAGAGAGTAACTGATCGTAATCGAAATGAGTCTGCCTAGGAAATGCATGATGCTGAGTGGTCGTGGGCGTCAAAGGTCGATTGAACCTTGGGTTGATTGTTGTAACAGTATCACTGTATGAGTGTGGTGTGAAGCCCAGTTAGGTATTCTATGTACCGTCGGTAGACTTTGTAGTCTCGAGGGTCCCACTAGCTATAAGACTGGACCTAAGCGGGAGTGCCTCATGTAGTGCTGAGAGGGTAAAGGAGCGAATTGAGCAAAAGAGAAGTGTTTATACGATTGGTGCCTCAGACACAAAAGGAAGACACAGAAGGACCATTTTTTTGTATTGGATACCCCCATGTGTATTGCTAGCCAGACTGGGTGGCTGAAGGCTACTGCGCGACTTATGCAGCTAGGAAGACCTGCATTAGTTAATATAAAGTTCAAATTTCCGGACTATTGCCACGTGGAGTTGGAGACTCGTTAGAGTGAAATGGAAAGTCGATGAGTGTAGGTTCGAGGTGTATTCTTTCAGGAGAGCCTCAATTTGGGGGAAAAAGTCAAACGAATCGTACCAAGTACCAATGATCCAATCTTAGGATATGACAGTGCGCCTGCGGCTCGAGATGCCAGCGGTAAGGGTATGTCATCCCGAACCCTTCTTTTCACGAGGGGCCGTTGGACTTGGGGGTGTCGCTCCATGGCGTCAGCCATCGTTTCAACGTCATCTTTTGGTCCAAAGCTATTTATTATTTCAATCCCTCGCACGGGCCCACGGGGAAGTTGGAGAGGATGAGAGGGCCAAAATAGCCTCACTAAGGCTAGGTTTCGACGCGAAATTCAGGGCATAATCTCTTATCACGCTATATCAGCTCCAACCTGGTGCAACTAGGAGAAGCGACCCTGTTCCAACTGCCAGTTAACAGGAGCGCATAAGACGTTGTAAAAGTGTAATACCCACCACGAAGATCATGTCCGAAAGCGCTCGTCCTCAGTCTTCGCTCCTGTTACATATCCCTCATCCCCCGCTTCTTCCACGTGTTGTTCGCTCTCTAAGTTGGGGTTAATAAACCGGGTCGGTTGCCCCCAATCACACTACATAGAACCCCCAATGATTGTCATTTGACTTATCTGCGGTATGCAGCATTGTGCAATTCATCCCGGGTAGCGCTGCGAGCCGCTTAAGCGTGGATTTGAAACCTTAGGTGTCGTCCTCTCTTTCTAAGAACCCTGGGTCATTCTCGACCCTTCGCTCAAATTTGGTCCACCAATCCTGGAAGCTTTTCAACGGAACGACTTCCTGGCCCCCTGCCGTACTAGTTCCGGCAAAACTAGCAAGAAAGTTGAATGCATTTTTGATGATGCGCTGCGCCAACGCCTTCGTTGACAGCGGTGTTGGCCGTTGCCGCTGGTATCTGGCCGAGACGAGGGCTGTGGAGGGCACAGAGTTTGAGCCTTGTTGGGATTGAAGCTGTGATATGATCATCGCAGCTTGCTCGATCGAAATTCCAACTGTAATTTCCCTTGCAGTAGTAGCGGTACCCGTAGCGCCATTGATCGCCGTCGAGGATGCATCTACGTCGGTCATCTCTTCCTCCACAGATTCCAGACCGCTGTGCGATCCATAGGAAGCAGGACTAGTACCACTGATCCGAAATATAGCGCTCTGCTTTTCTGTTCCTAGTGCTCCAAGCAATTTGAATTCTGGTACCAGTCCAGGGAGCTGTATGTAGACGCCAGCTAATGTGCCTTCTGGGAGGGTAATCCCGGGTAATAAGAACACAACCAAATGTGAGAATGTTGGAAGAGACGAGAACGTGAAGGCATACTGCGTCTCAGAGATAACGATAGGATTTGTGAGAACCGGCCTTGAAGGAAGGATGAGGCCGAACGGCGATGTTGCAGACATAGATCCTTTACGCAGCTGGGAGGGCAAGCTACCAAACACAAGCTGTGATTCTGGACCCCGATCGAATTGAGACTGCAAGACAAAAAGAAAACCAAAAGCAAAATTGTTCGCAAAATTCAAAGACGAAAGCAGACGTGAGGAAGAAATGACGTGCCACAAGCGAGCGCTTATCAATAAGCGTGTTTACGAGCGTTTTCACCTGAAGGACAAGCAGCAAGTGCTATCAATCGATTTCTTTGCTTATCTATCCCGGGACAGTAACCTGTGATTGCAAGCTCAAACTGGTATGGTGTTTAAGCAAAGAACTTGAGCTTGATTTCACGAAAGACATGCACTCGACGCTCGGTTCAGGGAACATAAGTGCCAGAGAATGAAGACCGGTCTTGACCTTGTCAATGAGTGTGACAAGTACATTGCCCTAAAATATATTAAACATGTCAGTGCTAACGATCTACAGCTTCCCATACTATGAGAGTGATCCAGAAGAGTATAGCAGGCTCCGCTCGACCTCCTGGGAACTCCATCTCGAAGGAGGGTCCGGTCCCTACGGATACATAAAACAGTCTGTGGTGGAGAAGATGCCATGGGACCACGACGCCTGGCAAATTGACGATGAAAAGAAGTGCATTACACCTGCGCCAAAGCGTTACACCCATACTCAAGAAACTGTAATAAGGGAGACACTTGAAGTAGCCAAGACAAGAGATATCTTCCAGATACTGAGAGGCTGGCGGAACGAACTATACCCTGTCCATGGACCATATAGCAGCAGGAAACCGATGGTGAGCATGGAAAGAGCAGGCAGTGCTTTGTTTGGCATAAACACCTACGGGGTGCACATGACAGCTTACGTGAACACCCCCCAAGGTATGAAGATCTGGGTTCCGAGGAGAGCACGAAACAAACAAACATATGGCGGAATGCTGGACAACACCGTTGCCGGGGGACTCAGTACGGGAGAGAAGCCATTCGAGTGTGTGGTAAGGGAGGCCGCGGAAGAAGCATCCTTCTCGGAACAGCTTGTCCGCTCAAACGCCAAACCTTGCGGAACCGTGTCGTACTTCCACATACGAGATGCAAGAGCTGGCGGTGAGGCAGGCTTGCTGCAGCCAGAATGCCAGTATGTCTTCGACATGGAGATTGGCGCGGAGGTGATACCGAAGCCCGGCGATAACGAAGTAGAGGAATTTTATCTATGGACTGTGGACGAAGTGAAGAGAGCGTTGGCAGAAGGGCAATTCAAGCCCAACTGCGCCGCGGTGCTTCTGGACTTCTTCATCCGACGTGGGATACTGACAGCAGAGAATGAGAAGGATTATACGGAAATCGTTTCGAGGCTCCATAGGAAGCTTCCATTCCCAACATCATAGACCTTGCAAAAGATAGTTCCACTGAAAAGGCATCGATCTCTCCTCGATACCCTAACGCCAGCGCTCTACTTGGGGAATCATTCCATCTAAACATCTTCAAACTCCGACCTATGTTTCGCTAAATGACCAGACTTTTTCCTCTCCAGCCCCACTCACTCCACCACCCGCGAATGCCCGCGTCATTTCTTCATGCAAAGATAAACATAGTCTATCCTCAGCGGCGTAAGGTTCTTATACGGTCCCTCCATATAGAGCAGCAACCCCCCAAACGACACAAACACCTTTCTGCGCAACCCGCACCGCATTAGCCAGCCAGCCCCCCCTTTTTCCATCCCACCCCAAGACACAAACTCACATATTCTCATCATCCCCCTCCTCAAACCGATAAATCTTCCCATGGCACACGTAATCATACTCGTCCGCCACGCTCGCCTCCCCCCGCCCGACATCGCGCCACCCCTTGCCGTCGTCCTTGCTGCCGTCGAGCGAGAGCGTCGACGCGAGCAGGATCTGGAGGCGGTCGCCGATGGTGCAGGGGAAGAGCTCGGTGTTGACGTCGAGGGTGAGGGACGTGTCGCCGTTTTCGGTGTGCGCCGCGAGGCGGGCCACGCGGTCGTACTTTTGCGCGTTGATCGAGGTCAGGGTGAAGGTGTCGGAGAAGAGGTTCGCGTCGCCCATGCTTCGGTTGGGTTGGGGTGGAGTGATGTGGAGTGAAGTGAAGTGTAGGAGTGGGATGGGGATTGGGGGAGGGATTCTTCTCCGGCGGTGATATCTTTTGCGTGGAGCGTGGAATGTCTTGGCGCTTCAGGAGGTGGTCAAAAACGAACGGAAGGTTTTTTGTGGTGGGATACTAAACTTATCTGGGAAAAGCGTGTCTTTTTCTTAATCAAAGCCTCTACGAGAATTGTTTTGATATAATGATTACTCGTCTGATACTATTCAACATAAGTAAAAGTTACTTCCGATCAATCTCTAAATTTCAACCTTTATCATATATAAAAAAAAAAAAAAACAAATAAAACTTAATATTCTTTAAAATAAATAATATAATTATAAAACACAAAACCCAAAAATCCTCACAGAACCCTCCACAAATTTACTCGACAGCCCACAAAAAAAGTTAGAATTAATCAAGCCTTACTCGTAACTAAATAAAAAGATAAAAAATTTAAAATACATTCAAATTTCTAAGAAATAATTAAGCGTTTCGAAGAAAAAAAAAAAACAAAAATTAAATAAAGATTTATTATAAGATTCAACGTTTTACCCTGAAATCCCTAAGAATCTCCATATCAATTATTTTTCAATCTCATGATATCGTAACTCATAATCCCCTGAGTCTCTAAAACTCCTATGAATATTTTCATAAATCAAGCCTTTTTCGGAGTGGCTCAAATACATCCACGCTTTTATTCGACTTCAGTAGCGATTTCCAAAGTTCCGCTGGTAATATTCTCGGCCTTACTGTGGTGGGCGGGGTAGGTGGCTGGGAGTTTGTTTGGTTTTTTTGGTGAGAGGTTATGGTGGTATTAGGCTAAAGTAATATAAAAGATAAACTCTCCTAGAATCTAAAAATACCCAGTGAAAATATTTTAAATAGCTACTTATACCCTAATGTCTCATTAATATAAGAAATATTTATGTCAAAACTAAAAATCGAAGTCGTATCAATAACCTTTTATAATAGTGTTATAAAATACACTCTAATATACGCTTCGTATTTTATTATATACTTGATGCTCCTCCATACTCCATAGATACCCCCGTAGGCCTCCTCTACCTACCATCAGGAGGTGGCATAGCCTTTTGCAGGTTGTAGGGTACAGGTAGGGCTTGATATCGACTTGGTTTCACCTCTTGCAGCAACAGTCACCACTCCGCCACAAATTGTTCCAACGGGACCAAAGTCGAGAACTGATGGATTGAGATGTCAATGGTTGGTTCTGCAGGGTTCCTGGAATCTCAAGAATTTTGGCGTGGGAGTATTCTCATCGCCAATTTCGTAATGTCTGCCAAGATCCGGAAAGGCTGAGGCCAACCGTGTTATTCTATCATCGTTGCACGTATTGCATCATCACCCCGAGCCGATCTTTCCCACCCCTCTTTTCGGGAGCCTGACCCCAAAGTTCCTCTGTCGGGGGAAATTGGCACCGGGTCGTAAGGTTGTTACGGAAAGCACCCCTGCAGTTCTGGCAGCCTAGGTGACAGTAGTAGAGGTTGCGGATTCGGAGCCTGCCTTCGAGAGCGGCGCTCGCAAGGCCAGCGGCGTGGTTTTTAGAATGACGCGGACACAACCCCGGTTGAAGTAGACCAGTCAGAAATATCAAGACATGATTGATTTTCCTGCGAGATTGGTCTGGATATCCCCAAATGAGGTCATGCATTACACACTGCCAATTTGTCAACGACCATGTTCTGGAACTGTTCCAGATACGTCTGCAGCTGCCTCTGCTGATTGCCCGCTTCCCTCTCCCAAAGGTTGTCAAAGTCCCTGCTCAAACAAGACCTGACCGCATCCCGGTATCGCGCGCCGGTATATTGCTTCATGGCCATGATCGTGCCCTGTTCCACCATCCTCTCGACTAGCTGCGGATCCGAGTTGTGGGTAGGCAAAGACGGTCTTCTCGGATGGTTGCTCTTGGACGAGCCTTGAAAGGCGATATTTCGCCACAGGCCGATTTCGTAGAGGATCACACCCAGACTATATATGTCGAATGATGGTTGAAATGAGCGGGCGAACATACCCTTGTAATGTGGATGCCGATAAAGATCATCTTCGAAATGGGACAACGGCTTCTCTGACACCTCTCCCGGTTGGTTTGGTCTCGAGATGTCGAAGCCCATCAAATATGGTTTGCTGAGATCTGGTTCAATTCCCTCATCAGGTTTTGGCCAGAAAAGGATATTTTTCGTTTGTATGTTCTTGTGCACCCACCCAATGTTGTGAATGTTAAATATAGTCGTGACAAGTGCCTTGGCCAACTCAAACCGCTCACCCAAGTCAGGAATATCTTTACGTTGATCAGGACGCTCTACGCGTTTCAACAGATCGTAGAGCGTAACTGGTTTTTGGCCAGGTTTGGCACCACTGGGCAGCCGGAAAGCGTAGCCTGTGACATGTTGACTCTGGTTTAGATAGCCAACACAGTGTAGGATTGAGAGGCCCAACGGTTCGAGATCGCTGTTCAAGATCCTTGTCAGGTTCTCCGTCCTGCGTTGGAATGCTTTGGGATGCTTTCGCCTCCAACTGTCATCTTGGCAGCACCTCCAGTCAACGATGACGCTTTCCTCCCCATACCGAGCCATTGCTCGAATTTGATCCGTCGCATACGGTTTCTCTTGCCACTTTAGCTGGTCCATCTCGAGCCTGTATCCAGGTGACGGGGACGTTCCGATGCACTGTCCGTCGGAAGAAGGAGTGGTAACTACCATTTCTGGTGGACAATCTGGCTGCTCGCTGAGATAACCTTGCTCAATAACTATCCTCGCCGCAGCCATTAGCTGTATGTCTCGATGCTCAAGTAAGTCCGCTGCTGCCTCTAAATGCCGAAGCTGTGTGGTGTCCGAAGTCGAGAAGAAAGTTCTTAATCGGCGACGTGACGAATCCTGGTCTAATCGCGAGGTCAACTGATCAAGGCCGTTGTTCCAATGGGAAAGTTGTGTGACTAGATCCTTCATCTTTTTCTGCTTCGTCAGGACAAACTTCACTCTCTTCGTATAGTTTGAAAGCCCGTGTTTGGATGGGGACTTCGTTGACAGAGACAAGCGATTGATATATTCGAAAACTGATGCGACTTAAGCATGTGGTATCTCGTTCATGGGAGACGCTTTTTTGTTACCTGAAGATTCGCCTTGGGCTGGTAGACCCATCTGTTGGCCATAGTCATCCAGAATCTGATTGTTCTCAATGAAGGCTTCCCTGATCCTGCTGAAGATCCACTCCATCGTCCTCCATGTGGTTATGTGCTTTTGGAACAGTCTAGATCGGTTCCGTTCATCATGATACTCGGCCAAGACGTGACTTCCCCACAGCTCCAACCTTTGATGTTCAAGCAGTAGTCCCATGCGCAAGTCTTCATACTCGGATGGTACATCTTTAATCTCAAGGTACAAATCGTAAGCTGACATAACCGCGTTGTATGCCTGTATAACGCTTCCCACCACCCCTGCAATCCCCAAAGTCAAGCTCACCGGGTCACTCATATTTGCAGGACCGAGATGACTTTGGATCCTCCGCCAGCTATCCTGATAGTGATGCACTTGCTGTTGGTCTATAGAGATAAAGTATTGAGAGTCTGGTTCTATCTGAAACAAGTGTGTAGGCTTTGTTCACATATGATAGGCAACGGGTAATTCAAGGGTAACATGGCAAATATTTTTCAAATGCAGACAAGGAGGTACCTATAACATGACCCGAGTTTTCAGCCCCAAGCCGCAAGATTGGCAACCAGGGTTACCTCTAGGCTCTAGCAACCCTCGGAGCTCTAAAGATACCCGTGACGACAGACGCATGCCCGTAGCACGGACAGACGACGCATGTAAGATGATTTTGATGTGGAATGACTTCAGATTGGATGTTGCCTGGGGGCTAGAACCCAAGGCTGGCAGTGGGGCTCAATGAAGACACGATGGGGGAAGGAGAAAGAATCAAGAGGCTGACGCTGAGCTGGTGCTGCATGGGTTTTGGTTCACCGTGAGCAAGGTAGGGCATGCGCAGTCATGTCAACGAATGAGAGGGCATTAAGTCAGGTGATGCGAGGTGATAGGAGAGAGAGATGGCAGATGCGGGATTTCCAATATTGCGCCATTGCGCCCAGTTTGTATGCTACTTTACTCTACTTATGCTGCTGCCGTCTGGACCCGGCAGGACTTGAACATCGCTGCCAGCTCTTGCAGCAGTGCGAGATCGCTTGCGGTAGCTCGCTTGATTTGACGAATTACATCCGTTCGCCAAGACATCTTAAGCCATAGATAGTATAGCGTAAAATTTGACTTTCTCATCGAGCCAATGCCTCGTAAGTAAATCATGATGAGTAATGCATGATGCCTCGTTTTTGCACAGCAGCACAGCACAGCATCAGCACAGCCTTGTCTTCTCCCACTCCTTCCTAATGTAGGTATGTGAGAAACGCCAACGGGCCAAGTCTTGGCATGTATGGCCTTGTCATGCCTGCAGCAAGCCAAAGGCCTAGGGTAATGAAGACTCCCTTCGCAACGTGACAACTGACCTTCTCAATTCTCTACTTTGCTTTCACTATTTCTCCTTCACGACAATCCGACCCGCTGTCAACATGGACATCGAGACATTCACTTACTCGACCGTCTTCCCCGTTCGATCGCGGCGGAAGTCAAGTATAGTAGCTGGCGCAACACTTCATTCCGCTATCTATCCAACCTCTGCGACTATGTTACAGGATAGCTTGATCTCATTCCTCTCCTACATCAAGACCCAGAACATTCCCATCCTCCCCGTCACCAAGCCTGATATCCGTTCGGTCTTAGGCCAGGGCGCTTCCTTTCTGGTCAATGGCGCCGAGGTACCCGAGGCCTACGTGGATCCTGTCTCGGGCACTGTCTTTCCGCAGGGCATGACGGTGGCTTTCAAACGTGCTATATTGAACCAAGCAGTGATGAAAGACCCAATCGCTGGTCGTATCCACGTCATCCTCAATGAGCTGCTTACCATGCATCATCCACCGCTACGTGCACACCCAAACATTGTCAAGCTTCTTGGCATTGGATTCGAGACCGAAGGGCCTAGTGACGACCAGAGAGCAATGCCGGTTCTGATACCCGAATGCGCTGAGCTTGGCAATCTGGCGGAAGTCTTAGAGACCGCCAGGAAAGAAGATAGGCCCTTGAAGTTCGGAGAGAAGTTGTCATTATGTCTCGATATTGCGCACGGTCTTGAGATACTTCATGCATGCGGTCAGCAGATTTTATAAGTACTGATTTTGAAATGTTTTTGCCTGTCATATTGAGCGAAGCCTGCGTCCTGTTCTGCACAACCTCTCAGCTTTTGGAATCGTGACTATTACAGTTGTGAGGATTGTCAAGATTTAGACAACCCATCCGGCCCCCCTGCCTGTTCTTCCCACATGCGGATTGATTTCTCCGAGTGCGAGATCTCATGCTGACTAGCTCAATCGCAAGACATCGTACACGGAGACGTCAAATGTGAAAATGTCTTAATATTTGAGGAGCGTGATGACTCCGAACGTGAGTCCAACCCTTCATGTCCATGGCGAGATGTCTAAATATGCTTTTCAGATCTTAAGCTACTTGGGAAATTGACAGACTTTGGTGTCTTGAGGCTTGAAGATGGTGGCTTGATGCTGGGCGGCAGTCGCCCATGGCAAGCGCCTGAATTCTCTCGAACGGCCTACTTCAAGATCGAAGAGGCAAAGCGGACGGACGTTTATAGCTTCGGTATGCTGCTCTGGCGTGTCTTCCTCAACGGTGATCCTTTCAAGTCTCTAGGAGATATAGAAGGCAAGACCCCAAAGGAGAAACGGCAATCCCGAAACGATGCCATAGCCGCTTTAAAAGATGGAGACCATTTGGTACAACACGTCTGCGCTTCTCTCGCACTGTCCGAAGATTTCACGCGTTCGCAGCTCGAAATGCTTTGTGAGGTCATTGGTACTACTTTAGTAAAAGACCCATCCCGTCGAGAGCTCGATATGGCAAGAATAATAAGACTATTGTCTCCTAAGAACTGGTATGAAGCGAGGCATCCCGTCCCACCAAAACGTCTTCCTCTCGAGGTCGACGCCCATCTACTTGACATGGAGAAATGGCACTCGGAATTCGAACGAGTCAGTCCCGTGGTACAGACTCTTATGGCTCTAGGCTTTCAGGACTGTGCTCAAGGCCCATCTGAACATTCGGAGGTGGATCTGCTTGAAGAGGAGAGCGCAGCTGCATACCAGCTGGCAATCTGTTACGCGAACGGATTCGGTGTCCATTTCGAACCTGGAGAGTGCTTAAAATGGCTCCAGGTTGCGGCCGATGGTGGGTCACAAAAGGCGCAAGAAGCACTCCCTAAGGTGGCACAAGCGTTTCAAGCACATTCGACAAATTTCACCGATCCTTGGGCTAAGTCTGATGATGCCTGCTCACTTCTTAGCTCCTCATGGGCGTCTGAGTTTCCCGACACAACTCCCCCTGCCACCGAGGCAGATGGCATCATATCCCTACGTTTGAATGACGGTACCGCCTTACCTGGCGCCACATGGACTCTACTGAATGCCGCAGAAAGATGCAGGTATGATGTCCTCGAATCGTTACTGATGAGCTCCGCCAAGCCTAGTACCTCGGAGGATGGCGTTTCCCCCATTCATTTCCTCTCGTCCTGGGATGTCAGCAAAGCGGAAGGACTGGGACACAGATTGATCATGGCCGGCGCAGAAGTCAACGTTCAAGCAAAGCGTGGCCCCACTGTGGGTGGCACTCCGCTGATGTGGTCCGTCTATGGAGACCATGTCGAGCATTCGCAGATCTTGCTCAACCTTGGTGCTGACCCAATGGCTGCAACCGTCGACGGTGATGATGCTCTTTCATTCGCTGCTAAATCACATCTTACCGCCCATCTACGATTGTTACTGGAAAACGTGCGCCCATCTCAGGTGCGTGGTCATCTACGCCGACTGATTGCGGCCGCAGCTGGGGGTGAGAGTCGATTTACTCGGATTTTAAGGCACGGAAGGAGTTGGACGACAGCTGCTACGGAAACGCTACAGTTGTTACGGGATTGGAACGCCCTTTTCCCTGACGCAGATGATTTTAGAAGTCTTGTGCTACCGGCGCTGGAATCTGCTCTAAAAACTTCTCATGGTCGCATGAATACTGACGTACAGGTTGACTTTATCAAGTCGGCTAAAATAGAACCACTCTACATGCACAACCTTTTGCGTCAGAGCGTACTGAGCTTCAACAAGGAGCTCTTCGACGCTGTTCTTGATTATGGTGTGCCAGTATCCACCCTCTTCGAGCGGAAGAAGGGTCTTCTGCATCTTTGTGCAAAGATTCCAGATCATAGCGTTGCGGCTACAGAGTTCGCTCCCCGTCTTTTGGACTTGGGCGCGGAAATCGACGCAACGGACGAGGATGGCATCACTCCGTGGATGTATGCGATTCTCGAGCGCAAGTGGGATCTGGCGGATCTACTAATGAAGAGGGGTGCAAATGCTCTAGCCACCGACAAGGTCGGCTTCAACGTTCTTGGTCTTTGCATCACTTCTCTCAACCTGGGAGCTATCAAGTACCTCATGAAGTACTGTGAACAAAAACAAAAGTTCCAACAGGATTCCTTCTTGATTAACAAAGAGAAGCAAATCAGCGCACTCCAATTAGCTTCCACTTTAATCCCACCGCGTGCGCACGGCATGAAATTGGAAGTTGTCGGCGTCTTCCTGACCATCTTAACGAACTTTGCTGTCGAACCTTGGCAATTGAACTTCCGCTCGGACGGCCTGCTACCCGATGCATCAGCACTCGATATTGCAGCTTCAAAGGGCAATGTGCACGCCGTCAAGAACTTGGTCAAAAAGGGAGCACATCTGGCGGGAGGAAGCCGTGCATCGGGTTGGGCACAGGCCAAGCTGTCCACCACGACTGACTTTATGCAACGGAAGGATCTAGAACGCTGCACATTCATCATAGAGAACTGGGACGACAAGCACAAACAGACACGGAGACTAGCGGACGACTGGACAAATATGCGTACGATAGACGAGTCACGCGTCGCTTCGAGTTGGGATATCTTGGTCTTCGATTATGCCAAGCGAGACAACATAAAAAAAGCCCCGTCAACAACGGAGGAGGCTTGAACTATCCTACTTAGCCCAGATCACCTACGCATAGCTTCCACACAACACCATAGCGTCAACCATGTTTGCGTTTCCTGGTCTCAAGCGCAGGGTGTGCGTACTGCGAATTGTAAAGAGGTATCAGAGCGTCTTATGAGACAATGAATGGAGCCAGTGCATGAATGAATAATTTTTCATATTATGTTCTTGCACAAGCGTACGCAGAGATATCCAGGCTGTTGTGGCATTCTTTACGTATCAAAGCAGACGAATATAATCGCTTGACGTCTTGACTCTGAGCCAGAATAACCCCAAAAGTAGGGCAGACATCCATCATACAGCCAATGGAGCATCAGTTTTCAGGGAAAAGAGACATTTTGTAGAGGACCAACGCCAAGCAAACACTCCTCTCCATAGGTAGGTATGTTCCAGTCGCCAGCCATACAAGGCTTGGGAACAAGTTCGAAGATCAAGCTGCCTTTACCCAATCCATGCAATCTGGTGTCTCTCACCTTGCCCAGATGACCAACTGTTCATCCTCGGGTTTTAGAGCCCCGAGACAGACGTTTACAGCCAGCGCATTGTGCAAGATTTCAAGCCGAGGACGCATCCAGTTTACTAATGAACATCTTTGCAGTCAATAATATACAGTAGTGGAGTGGGCGATTCGATTGGTTTCATAGACCTGTATTTCAGGGGGGGATATCAAGTGTTCTGACCCCGACCGTATGACCATCCAGCACCTGACATACTCAACATTCACCTTTGCATACATGGATCGCAAGGAGGCAAAACCTCTAATGCCTGCGGGGCCTGCAGGCATGGCAATCTTCGCATCCCGCCCGAAACTTCGGCTGCGTCCCGCACGGCGGGCCAACATCTCGACCCCCGATGTTCTCCAGGCGATCTGCGCATCCGACGCCTCTTGTGTGTCTCGTACATGGTGGTTTGTGTTTGTGCTCTTCGGTACTGGATGTGTAAAAGCTGGGGCTGCTAGCAACCGACGCCCGGTAGTCGTAATCCTGGTGCACGTCGCCGTGATTAGACAGGACCCCTTGCTCGACGCATTTGTACTGGGACCGATGAGATGCAAGCTCGTTTCCGTGGTGTGGCATCGCATCCTCCACGTTCTTCGGCGTCGGCATGCGTTTTCCCTTTGTGCTCGTCGATGCATAAATGCCATGGCCACTTCGACGGGCCCTCTCGTCCGACCGTTGGAAATGGTCGTGGGAGCCTGCATCATACCAACTGCACCAGGCTGCCCTTTTCCTTGGGGATAATGAGTAACGACTTCGCGACGGCTGGATTCGGTCGAGTCTCGCATGGTCCGGTCTGGGACTCTTTGTCGAAACGCGACACCTCCCCCGAAGCCGGAGTATCGCGTGGAGTCCGCGTCGCCTGTGAAAGACATCGAATGGGGTTCATTATTCGGATCAACCAGGTTTCCGAATTTCGGCGGCCAATCTGGCTGTCCCTCTAAAATTATTCGCCATGACGCGAGTAAAGATGTGAAAGCAGTAGTAAAAGCAGCCTTGGTAGCCTACTCTAGGGCGGTTCGGTAATATGAAGTTGAGTCAAGAGATCAATGATTTTAATCAACATGCCCAAGGAAAAAGGAAGTGGGAGGACCTGAGACCCTATAAAGCGACTGCGAGCGCCAATTCTGGGGAACCCACCTTGGAGCCACCCTGAATTAGGCTTTACGAGTGGGCTTTGAATTGCCTAGAATGGGGTACTGCATCACTCTTGGTGCCCCGACCACCCATCTCACTCGCTGAAGCGGCAGGGCTGAGGGGTGTGACGAGCAAATCTCGTCGCCTTAGATCGCCTTGCCACTAGCAGAGTGCCCTTCAAGTCGAGGTGGGGTAATTCAGGGCATCAGATCGGTGTCCACTCCTTGCTCTCGCTCCTGTGTCATGATCAGGAGAGGGATAAGCCAGAGACACTGCTTCAGATCAAGCCGCCAGTCAATCAAGAAAAGCCCAAAAGCTGGCTTCGAGGGCCGAATGGTCGAGCAGGGACGCAACGGACCTAAAGAGCTACTCGATATGACGCCTGCTCTTCGACACCACACAATGCAAGGCGCCGGCGTCAACAACGGCGTTATCTTCAAGAATCCCATAGGCTCTTCTGATCTCTACCTTACGTTTAGGATGGCCGGTGCCGGATGTTCCTAGGTTCCGGGGTGTAGCGACACGTGAATGAGGACCAGACTGGGGCTGGTGACAGGGTTTCTTGCACGACCTCGAGGAGCCTGCCAACCAAGCCGACTTCATGGGACGTCCAGTACCAAACCAGCAGAATACCCCCTTCTATACCATTTTCCGATTCCTCGTCGGCTTTGTCTCTCCCTCTCTACTCGCATCGAATCCAACTCAGACTCAGTCCGAGGCTTGCGGAGATCCGCACGTACTCGAGCCAAGTCCTCTTGATGTCTGAACTCCAATTCCGCGTCCTGCCGCCGTTTGCGCTCTTCATGAGCGTTGCTCCAGGCGCTCATGATATCGCCGGAGGAGTAGTGGGCCGGATAGTGTGGTCAGGTTCACTGCAACGAATACCCTACGTCACGCGGGCTCTGGTATGAATGCCAAATTGACTGCGTGGCTTACCCAGCCTAGGACGGGTCCTGGTGTTCACGGCATGATATGTGGGAAGGCTTGGGGAGATAATCAAGAGGGGTTTGAAGAAGTCGAG
The DNA here is from genome assembly GCF_014066305.1 of Letharia columbiana. NCBI lineage: Eukaryota > Fungi > Ascomycota > Lecanoromycetes > Lecanorales > Parmeliaceae > Letharia > Letharia columbiana. The sequence goes on along the minus strand of NW_023501126.1, from coordinate 27,778 downwards.
GAAAGGAAGCAGATGAAAAATTGCAAGGTCGCCCGATAACAATGTACATTTTAGACAACGAATATTTGAGCTGCGAACGAGGAAACGAAAAGTGCTCAGAGTGTTGGTTTAATTTGCACTCCGACTTGCATTTGAGGCGTCGGGAAGACTGAGATTTTCCCTCTTGGTCACCAAACTCATTAGGGGCAAAGGGGAAATCTCTGGCACAGGGGCGTATATACTCGAGGTCCATGCCCACCAGAATGTATCCAGTACGCAGTCCAGTCACATAGCCCTAGCCCTGGTATCTTATTTTCAACATATAACCGGATCTAGAAATAGTATACAAATAGTTGCCGAAGACTTTGACTAGGCTTGGTGTGCATCACACGATAGCTATGGACCTATCAGTCGATCGATCAATCAATCAATCAAGCTACTCCTAAAAACAATTTTTATGCTACGTTAGTGGGTAGGGGGGAAGATTGAGCCATGTCAAGTACACACTATGCTACATTTGAGCTAGTCGCTCCCGCCGTCTTCTTGCCGCTCCGCATGCCGCTTCAACTTTCTACCGCACACTTTCAAGCATGCAATGTCCTTCCGCAAACGAAATGTAGGGCTCGCCGGCCCCTCCTCTGCGCCTCCTTCCCCCAAGGACTCTCCCGTCACCCATGCCAGTGTGCCCGGAGTGCGCCCATCTCCCCTGGACGGCCGACCCACAACCTCGACCGGCACCCAAACCCTCGATGACCTCCTCGCCGGGCACGCAGGCCTCGCCCTCGGCAACTCGTTGCTGGTGGAGGAAAACGGCACCACGGACTTTGCGGGGGCCTTGCTGCGGTATTACGCCGCCGAGGGGGTGGTCCAGGGACATAGGGTGCATGTTGTGGGCGTAGGGGAGCAATGGGGACGGGAGCTGCCTGGGCTTGTGGGAGGTGGTGGTGCGGTTGGTAAGGAGAGTGGATCCGGTGTTGGGGTTGATCAGGAGAAGATGAAGATTGCGTGGAGGTATGAGAGGTTGGGGGAGTTTGGGACCGGGACTGCTGGAGCAAGAGGTGGGATTGCCCTACTTCTGTCTTGCTTCTTGATGTACATAGAAAATATTCGTTTGTTGAGAATATTGGCATGATGAGTTGAGAATCTTATTACTAACGTCCACAGCGACACCAGCGCCCAATCGCAACCCAGTACCATCAAGCCCAGGCCAATCCGACTCCACGGTCACAATTCCGTTTTGTCACAGCTTCGACTTGACCAAACGCCTCTCGCTCCCAACTTCTGGCACCATCAGCTTCACCGCCATTTCTCCCACCGCGGAGAATCCGTTCGCTTCCATTCTCCAATCCGTTACCCTGGCAATCGCTTCCTCTCCTCCCAACACCATCCACCGCCTGATAATTCCCACTCTCCTCTCTCCAGCTCTTTTCCCGCCTTCCGCCAGCCATCCCGGGCACCTCCTACCCTTCCTACATTCCCTTCGTGCTCTCCTTCGCCACCACTCCACCCGCATGAGTGCCATGCTCACCCTCCCACTCTCGCTGTATCCACGCTCGACAGGCCTTGTCCGCTGGATCGAGCATCTGTGTGACGGCGTGCTCGAACTGGCCCCCTTCCCTCACTCGATCGATGTCGAGCCGCCGTTGACCACGAGCTCCGGTTCTGGCAAGGCTGAGGAGAAGCCGCAAGGAATGCTGAAGATCCACAAATTGCCCGTGCTGACCGAAAAAGGGGGAGGTGGCGGCGGAGGTGACGACTTGGCGTTTTCGTTGAGTAGGAAGAGATTTGTGATCAAGCCGTTCAGTCTACCGCCCGTTGAAGGAGACCAGGAGGCGCAGAGGGGAGAAGCGGAGGGTGGGAAGGTGGGAAAGGTGGATATTGAATTTTAAAGGTTGGTTGAAGATGTGTTATTCGAGGTTTCTAGGGCTTGGATATAAGCTTTGCTAATGAATAAAGGTCATTTTGGACGCCACTGTGGCCCCCAAGCCCACTCGAGTTCAAAGATGTTGCTGTGGTCAATGCCAGGCCAAAGGGAAGTATTTGTTCGTATGCAACGTCGCAGTTTGTGATGGCGCTTCAACACCAATCTACACAAACCTCGTGGTTGAGACTTTCGATCATAGTCCCATCGAACGTGAGCAGCAGACAGGTAGCAGTCCCTTCACATGTGGAACGTGGCTGTGGGAATGGTGATTGCGCTGAAGGTATGCGGGGAGTTCAACGGTTGGACAGCGGTCTTGAGTGTGTGAGTCTGCGTTTAGCCATGATTTGAGCAAGTTTAAAGTTTATCGCAGTTCAACTGAGATGATTTACAGGATTACCTTCCTCCAAAATACTCGAACTTTGGGCAAGGGCGTTTCGTTCCTGTTTCCCTTTGAGAACGCCAGTTTCACATCTGTCCTGATTCCCAAATTTTCTTCCACCACCACCATCCCACCATCCACAACCGTTACTAAAGCCGACTATCGCAATTATTCAGACCATTCCAACTTTCCTCAGGCAATCAACGAACTTCAGCCCTCCACCACAGCAACCCGACTTCATGGCCACCCAGAACACGATCGGAGATGAGCTTTCTCGTCAGACTTCATCAGCGAAAAGTCCTCCATCAGCGAAAAGTCCCCAGCCCAACAAACAAATCTTCCCCTTCCTCGACCTACCGGCCGAAATCCGCCTCCTGATCTACCAACCCATCCTCCCCCAAAAAGTCCGAGTGAAACCCCTGAGCCCATTCCTCTCGACCCTCGGATCCCGCAACGACCGCCTCGCCCTCCTCCGGACGTGCCGCCAACTCCGCCACGAAGCCCGCCCCCCGCTCTTCCGCGACGCCACCTTCACGTTCGACGTCCACGACGACGTCTGCGCGCGCTGCTTCCTCGCTTGGATCGACGGCGTCGGGGACGGACTCGTGTCGAGGCTGAAGCGCTTCGACATCGTCGCCGTGGACGGGGAGCGTGTCGTCAGAGCTGTGGTTCGGGCCGCGGACGCCGGCGCCGTCGTCACGGGTGCTGCGGTTGGGGTTTTCCGGGGGGGGAGGGAATGGGTCGCCGACGCGCGGACGGCGCGCGGTGTTGAGTGGGTTGGATAGCGGGGGGTGGACAGGGTCTTTCTCCGTGGCAGATGTGAAATCGATTGTCTATGCTGTTGGAGGGTGTATGGACATCCGCGATTTGCAACCGGCTGGCCGGGGTCAAGGGAGATTTCTGGGCTTGGTGAATCTTCGGAGCTGGTTTTTCTAGCTGTTTCGGTATCGAATATCATGCGTTCTTCTTCTCAGCCTTCTTGAAGATACTTTCCATGCCATCTTCCCCTGCCCACCCATCTCCCCCTAAGTTTCCCTTCACTCAAACCAGACCTCGACAGACACAAACCAGCCTCTCACGCCCCGCAGCCCCGTTCCTCTCCTCTCTTCTTCCTCCCCCTGACCCATGTATCCTCCGCCTCCCCTCCCTCTGCCTGATTCCACTCCATAACCCCCCCGGCCCGGGCATCTCCACCTCTTCCTCGAATACCGACGTCTATATTCCATTCCATTCCATCTCATTCCACCCTCTCCCCATTTTCCTTCTCGTCAACATAAACCAAACGAGATAGATGAGGGTCGAAAAAAATCTCAACGCCAACATTCTCATCCATGCGTGGGTTACAACAACCTACCTGTCTGACATGGCCCGCAAGGATGAGTGAGCGGTTCGAAAGGACCCCCCCCCCGGTCGAGGCGGAGATTCCTTCATTAGCCGTGGGGTGTGGAAATGGGGCGGGTGGGGAGTCGTTGTCTCGGGAGTTAACTGGTCGTGCGGTCGTCTAGTTTTTTGGTGGTTGATAGTTTAGAGAACAGTGGATATGATGGACTTGTGAGACAAGGAGGTGTAGGAAATGGTTGTTGGGGGGGGATAGAGATCATGTTGGGCACAGGGGGGATGAGTAGATGGATGGTGCTGGAGACTGCTGCTGGCATTTTCAATGGTAAGTTCTGGAATTCGCGATTGAGAAGATGATACGGTGTTTCCATCTCATTGGTGCTGGTGGCAGAGGGGGTGGACGGATAGTGGGTATCGATTTTTGGGAGCACTATGGAACAAACGCTTTCGACGGTATCTGATACTGAGCAGAGTAGCAAGACTTCACCTCGTCAATGACACAGGTGTGGTGCGCCATTCATGGGTGTTGCCAATTTCCTCGTTCTCGGTTGCTGAACGCCGGCTGAATAGCTAGCGAGTTCGATCCTTGTCTTTGTCCGCAACACCAGCTCCTCTTACCTTTTCTCAGCAACATCAATCACTAAAATTCACGTTCTTCGTTCCTCGATTGGGATACCTAGCGGTAGTGTGGCAATATTCGATCTACTCTTGCTTTGTGAACGGCTGAGAACGAGTCTCAGCCTGACCTTTCGACGGCTTAATCGGCTTGTTGCCCTCGACATAATCGAAGTGTCCAGCCAGGTCCATCAACCACACATCGCCCGGTCCCCTCGCGCCTCCAGGCTTCTGACTCAAGAAGTTCAAAGGGAAGCCAAGATCAAAAGGCGCAGCTCCATCGATCTCTGCCATATCCTCATCGCTCAGCTCCAAACCCAAGGCATCAATGTTGCCCTTCAGGTGCTCGATCTTCCGCCCACCCACAATTGGGAAGACGTATGGCGCCTTGTGCATGACATACGCAAGAGCGACCGAGGTGATAGCCGTGCTCTTTCGGTCAGCAACCTTCTCCAGCGCATCTGTAAGCTTGATCTGATTCTCAGTAGGCGGAAACATGTTCCTGCCCTCTCCCTTCAACTCTTCCCTCTGCTTCTTCGTCTTGAAGTTTCCTGCACCGAGCGAACCCCACGGCGCGAGACCCATACCCTCGTCAGCGCACATTGGGATGATGTCGCGCTCGAAGTCACGGCTAGCGGCGCTCCACTGACCTTGGTAGACGACAAATTGGCGCAAGCCATGGTCGCGAGCATACTGGTTGGCTTTTGACACGATCCAAGCTGGAGTGTCGCTAACGCCGAGGTAGATAACTTTGCCCTGCTGGACAACGGTATTCAAGCTCTGCATGAGCTCGGGAATAGAGGTTGTAAAATCCCACCAGTGCACGTACAGCACATCAATATAGTCCGTCTTCAACTTGTGCAGAGAGTTTCTGAGAGAGACATGGAGGGATTTGCTACCGTTGCCTGCGGAGTTGCTGTGGATGATACCGTCGTGACCTTTGTAGCTGCTGAAGCTGGTGGTGTATTTGGTAGCGATGACCATTTGGTCGCGAATGCCAGGGTGTTTATGCATCCATTCGCCAATCCACATCTCGGATTGCTCGGATTGGTAGTTGTTGGCGGTGTCGATGAAGTTGCCGCCTTGATCGTGGAAGTAGTCGAGCAGCTCGAATACAGATTCCTTCGACACTGCTCCCATCATGCCAGCCCTGCGACAGATGTTGTTAGCAAGGGATTCAACGTATCATTTCGGAGATTGCTCGGCCTTCTTCCAAACAAGATGGGGAGCAAGCGAGTCTTCGTGAGATATAGATTGGGAACATGACAGGGATGGCAGGGAGTTTTTGGGGGAATTACCAGGCATCACCAAAATTCATGGCGCCTATACATAGCGGACTGACTTTGACAGCCGCAGAAGGGGAGAGCAGGCGGTGTCTGCCGAGAAGGGATTTTGGGGGCGGCGCTGGATCCATAATTGTGTTGCGGTATTCGACAAGGCGTATAATCTATAATCAGAGGCAGCAGAAGTGTGAAATTGAAGTGGAAAACATTGACATTGAGCTGTTTAAGTACCGTCTCGTCATACTCCGTTTTAAGTCCGAAGCTAGTATACGATTACAGGGATTACTAATGGTTCACCGTGCTTACAAAGGCATTCTTGCAGTCCCCTGTCTCCGGTACGGGTAAGCTTCCTTCCGCTCTCTCGGCTCAGAACTGGCCATAATACCTGGCACTATTTTGCACCAGGTGGTGAGGTGTGGCACAATCATGACAATATCACAATGAGCATGATCAGTGGTGTGAGGTATTTCTCCAACCGTAATCATGGACTTTTGTGCCACAATCTATCATGTATAGTAAAGTCTATGTAAGAAGCTGGATAGCAATGTCAATTATGAACGCCGTAATATGGGGTATAGTCGAATGCAGAGATAAGTCGAATACAGGCGGTAGAATCCATAGCAAAGCCAAGCTTCCGCGGCTCCTCATGGATGGACTCCATACCAAAACATGTACCATCACGGAGACCACACAAATCTTGAAACGCCGACGCCTCTCCCAGTAGCATGAGCTCGTAGCGTGGAACAATCGTGTAAACGGGCTGAAGAAGGGCAACAGAGGCCAGGTAGACTCAATGTCCGAAGCCATGTGGTGGGCCATTCCCTCCATTGTCGGATGAATTGTCTCCCTCAATGGTCTGTTTCCAATACTCCGGTAGACAAACGCAGACGAGCTAATCTTGGGTCAGCTAGGCTCCCAAGAGATGTCCTTGGGCAGTGCTTACTGGGAACGCCTTCAGCTCTCCGCTCGGTGGCGGAGAATCTCCCCTCCCTGATCCATTCGAGACACCACTATCTCGTTGGACCTTGTGCTTCCCATCGTAGTCCTCCGCTCGTTCCTTAATCCGGACACCAGTCGCCCAGCCATCATCCCAGATACCCACTACCTTGAGCATGTCGCCTCTCTCAAGCTCAAATTCATCTCCAGCACGCGGTGAGTAAGCCCAAAGCGTGGCAACTTTGTCGTTGGGACTGATGTCGTCTTCCGAATAGTAGTCTTTGAAGAAGGGGAGTTGCTCTGATTGTCCGCTGACGACGCCTTCTGGAGACGAGATTTGCCCCTCGGTGTTTGGAGAGCTCGGATCATCCATCGCCCCCAGAACCGATTGACTCGACAATGAACCGTTCCTCTTTCCTGTAGTTGGCGGACCGAATCCCCTTCGAGACTCTGGAGTTTCACCGTAGGCTTCGGACTCGGATGTATCTCCATAACGCCTGTGGCTGCCTTCCGCAACACCGCCAATCACTGGATTTCCATATGATGGCGAGTCACTAATATTTCCTTCCAATGCAGACATCCTGGCAACGCGTCCTCCGGATTGGGGTCCATAGTCTGGTGGAAGCGCTTGCGTTGCGGGCGGTGGGGAATAGACCATCCCAGCTCCATTTGTCCGCTGAGGTGTTGGTTGGTTGAAGATACTTGTTTGACTTCCTCTTCGCCGCCGGCGAAAAAATATGCAACATAGCAAGAGTAAGCCCGCCAACAAAATAGCCCCAATGACGGAGCCAACCACGATTCCAGCGATCGCGCCTTTTGACAAGCCTGAGTTATGATGGCTACTACTGCTTTTTGCACCGCTGCTTGCAGATGCTGACGGAGTACTGCTTGATGTTGATGATGGAAATAGTGGAGGCACGGAGGTAAAGGTTGGTAGCGTTACACCTGGACATCTGCTGTTCACGTTCGCTCCTTCGCAGCACGTATCTGTAGCATTTGGAGAGCTGGTCGCACAATAGCTGCAAAGACCTTGGAGATTGGTCGAAAAGCCACAATCGTTTGGCTCATTCTGTTCCCCGGTAATACAGGTCCCACTCAAAGAATTGCTAGGAAGGGCACAATTCGTGAAGTCGGCTCGTATCTGGTCCAAGTAGCCCGGTTGAGGGTTGTCGCAGAGCTGACTGTTGACTGCAATTTCCTCCTCACTGGTTGCTTGTTGAGCCTGTGAAGTCTTAGCAACGGCTTGTGTACAAAGAGATGACCACTAACGCAGGATTCTGCGCAAAGTGGGGGCGAGTCGGCGCTGGAGAGTGTGCACGGCTTTATCGAATTCTGCACAATAGCATTACATATTACACTAGTTGTATATCGTGCGTAAAGATTGGTGGTATTCGTCAAATTGACATTGCCACAACCCAGCAAGTGCTGGTATCTGGATGGGTTGATCAGCCATATCCTTCAAGGACCTCCCCAAGCATCCAATGTACTTCTCTTGAACGTAGCTGGAATTAACGTATTGGCTCAATTGGGTATCGAACTGTTGTATACTCGAAACGAAAGCAAGGAAAGGGCTATGACGAGTCAGCTTCTGCGAAGATGTACAGGATATGCCGCAGCGTTGGGGTACTTACTACAACGAAGAAAGGGACGAGTCTGTGGAAAAGGAGGACGTATTGAAAGCCGGGCATTGGGTCGAGCCTTTTAGAGGGATGCAGCTCTGCGCTGCTGCGGCCGGTATCAACAACGCAAGGGCGGTGAGGAGAGCTGTCGAGGCGAGCGGCGCCATCTCCTTTGCCCTGGCTGTCCCACCGCGCGAACTGAAAATTAACGAAGGCTTTCAGAACGCGCAATGGTGCTCGGAGAGGAGCTTCGAGCGCCCTCGCAACAATGTTCCTGGCTGCTAAGATTAGGGGAAGATTAATTCGGTAGGCTAATCTTAGAGCTGCATCTTACCGAAAAGCTTATCATAATCCCTGATCCTGCACTAAGGTACCACCTATCTCAATTGAAACTCTCCATACCTACATTCTGACTGGGAAATATTTACTCTTGACGCACTGCGAGATAGTCATTGGTAAGTCGAAGGTAGTCATTGGTGAGTCAACAAAGTCTTTATGAGTCATAATCCTTCGTAGATACTATGTCAAAGTTTTTCATCCTGATTACTTCCATCTCATAGAGAAAATGGATGAGGAAATTGCAGACAAAACTGCTGCTATAAATATGGGGCAAGTCGAGGAGCCAAGTAAAAACGCACTCAAGAAGGCAAACAAGCAAAAGAAACTGGCAGCAGAAAAAGCAAACAAGTCAGCCACAAATACAACCCCAGAAGCTGCCAGATCCGAGGCCAAGAAGGCAGTCAACAAAGCTCCCAAAAAGAAAATCGAAGGGGCTGCTTTGATCGGGTAAGTCTTCCAGCCTGTCAGGAAGGGAATTCTAACCAAGGAATGACTAGCATTGACATAGCGAAGGATGAGGACTTCTCAGGCTGGTAAGAATTGCCCATTAGAAATCATATTCCAGTTACTAAGATTACAGGTATCAACAAATTCTCACCAAGGTACGTACTCTCGGAGTGAAATATCCCACTTCATTACCGAGCTCGATTACAAGGAACTTCTGGGAGTCAGAAGCAAGTCTTCGGTCTCGAGACATGTTTGCAGACTCGACATTTGACCTGACAGAGGGGATATTGACCCCGATTTTTCAAAGGGTGATTTCCTCGACTACTATGATGTCTCCGGCTGCTACATCCTCAAGGTTCGCAGAATCCGGCCCCCTTACATGCGTGCCCGCTGACAGCTTCAAGCCCGCGTCGTGGTTCATCTGGGAGCAAATCCGAGACTGGTTTGACTTCAGGATTAAGAAAATCGGAGTCAGGAACTGCGCGTTTCCCTTGTTCGTATCAGAAGAAGTCCTTCAGAAAGAAAAGGCCCATATCGAAGGATTTGCAGCCGAAGTTGCATGGGTGACACATGCGTAAGTCTACAAGATTTACAACGGCGATCTCGATCTTGCTCACTTTGTGACAGCGGGTCCGCAAAGCTTGACAAAAAGATTGCAATACGTCCAACATCAGAGACCGTCATGTATCCGTACTACGCAAAATGGATACGGAGCCACCGAGACCTTCCTCTCCGCCTAAACCAATGGAACTCCGTTGTTCGCTGTGAGTATACCTCAGGTTCCTCCTCAAAGCAGGTCCACGGCTAATTTGGAGAACTTCAGGGGAATTTAAGAACCCAACGCCGTTCCTAAGGACGAGGGAGTTTCACTGGCAGGAAGGCCACACAGCTTACTTGAAGCAAGAAGACGCGCATAAAGAAGTTCTACAGATACTGGAATTCTACGCCGGTGTTTATGAAGAACTACTTGCTGTTCCAGTGGTTCGAGGTCGAAAGACTGACAAAGAGAAGTTTGCCGGTAGGTCTAGCAATTCCCCCCCATCAGCTTAGAAAATTGGCGCCGACTCCGAGAATAGGGGGAGACTACACCACCACAGTCGAAGGCTACATTGCTGCGACCGGACGAGGGATTCAAGGAGGCACAAGCCATCATCTGGGACAGAACTTCAGCAAGATGTTTGGCATCTCGGTCGAGGATCCCTCCGCCAAAGAAGGTGAGAAGAAAGCTGCACTCAACGTCTTCCAGAATTCATGGGGTCTGAGTACAAGAGCGATCGGTGTGATGGTCATGACTCACGGAGACAACCGCGGTCTCGTTGTTCCTCCCCGTGTCTCCGAAATCCAAGTCGTCATCGTCCCTGTGGGCATTACAGCCAAGACGACCGAGGACGAAAGAATCTCTTTACACAAGCAGGTCGACGCGCTGGAGGAGATCTTGAAAGCCGAGGACATACGAGCCGAGGCGGACAAGCGGGGATACTCTCCAGGCTGGAAGTTCAACGACTGGGAGATGAGAGGTGTGCCCTTGCGCCTCGAGTTCGGACCCAAAGACTCGGCAGCTCATTGCGTCACCACTTCTCGCCGCGACATCGAAGGGAATGACGGCAAGGGTACGATCCAGATCACGGAGCTTGCCGCAGGGGTCAAATCTCTGTTGAGTTTCATTCAGAAAGACCTCTACAGCCGGGCCGACCGGGTGTATAAGGATCACACCAAGAAGATCACAGCTTGGGATGATTTCGTGCCGGCACTGAACGACAAGAACGTCTGCCTCATTCCCCATTGCCTGACGGAGAAGTGCGAGGACGAGATCAAGGAGATGAGCGCGAGGGTGGACGGCGACGAGGTCGTTGATGAAAGGGCTCCGGCTATGGGGGTATGTACATTTACCGCCCTTACCTGCCCAAAAAGATTGCTGACTCCGAAACCCTTTTAGGCGAAATCTCTGTGTATTCCTTTCGATCAGCCGGAGGGGATCGTGAAGGGGGAGACGAAGTGTACGAATCCCAACTGCAAAAATTTGGCGGAAAGCTTTTGTTTGTTTGGGAGAAGTTATTGAAGTATCGCTGCGAAGCTTGGGAGCTTTCCTTGAGCATCATGTATCTTAGCTGGTGTTTGATAATGAGAGAATGTATTGGCAACGGCAAGCCCCAAGCACAGTGCACATTGAATTAGCTTTAGGTCAGAGGTAGGACCGGTTTCACAACGAACCAACCCTGGTATTCCCAGCTATTGACTATCCACGGAAATCTAATGACCATGCCCATCGTCCCCGCCCCCTCTCTGTTCTGGATCCAGCTTGATAAGCGTATCTATCCTCATAACGGCAATGCATGCCTCCACCGCACTCTTCAGTTGCTTCACCTTACTCATACTCGGCTCCAACACGCCCGCCTTGATCTGATCTACCGCTTTCCCCCTCGTCAGATCCAACCCGTAGTTCTTGTAATTCTTGCGCTTCGCCATCGCTTTATCCTCCGCGCTCGGAGACTTTGAGCCTTTGGAGGGTGAAGAGGGAGGGGCAGGGGTATCTTGTATGCGTTGGGAGGTGGCGTGTAAGGAGCGGAGTTGCGCAACAAGGTCGGAAGAGTCTTTGGCGGCGTTCACGGCAAGGGTGCGGGGGATGATGAGGAGGGATTGGGCGAATTCGCCGATGGCGAGTTGTTCTCTTGAGCCGACTGTGACGGCGAATTCTTCTAGGTAGATGTGCAGTGCTGTTTCCACAGCGCCACCTCCGGGTACGATACTACCACTTTCCAGGGTGCGTTTGACGGCGGAGAGGGAGTCGTGCACCGAGCGCTCCATCTCGTCCAGTTGGTAGTCGTTCGAGCCGCGCAGGATGATCGACGCAGATGTATGCACTTTGGTACCCTTGACGAGGATGCACTCGTCATCTGAGATGCGCTCTTGCACTACCTCTTCTGCATGACCCAAGGAAGCTGCTTCAAATTTCTCGTCGCCGTTGAGGTCCGAGAGAGAAGAGACAAGCGTAGCTCCTGTGGCTTTTGCTATTCTCCGCAAATCCTCTTTTTTGCATCGCCGCACAGCCATGGCACCTTTTTCAATGAATTGTTTGAGGACTAGGTCATCGATGCCCTTTGTAGTAAAGACAACATTGGCGCCGGCTTTGAGAATCATCTCGACACGTTCCATGACCATGCCGGCTTCACGTTTGCGGATTTGCTCCAGCTGTTGTGGGTCGTCAACTGTTATGTGGACGCCGAGTTTCATGCGCTCTTTCTGCAAGTTCATGTCCAGGCAGGCGATCTTGGCATCTGTTATTCGGGTCTTCATGGCTTGCGAGGCGACGGTGCAATTTAGAGCGTATCCTTTGACGAGCACCGACTCTGTAGAGCTCTTTCCGTGAGCTTTGAGGACATTCACAGCTTTCACAGGATATTTGGTTTCGTTGCGATTGTTGGTTGATTTCACAGATTGCATGGCGTCCACCACCATGTTTGAGAAGAATTTTGAATCTGAGCCGATGATCTTGCTTGACATCGAAGTCTTTGCTATGTTGATGAGGGATTCCCTGCCTAGGTTTTCGACCTTAGTGCTTATGTTCTCGTTCATGTATTTCACCGCTTCTCGAAGAGCCAGCCGGTAGCCTGTTATAATTGTAGTTGGATGTATTCGGTTCTTCATGAGCTCATTTGCTCGCCGTAGGAGTTCCGCAGCTATTATGACTACTGAAGTTGTTCCATCGCCAACCTAGTGGTGATCAGCGAATGATGCATGGTGTGGGTCTCGGATGACCAACCTCCTTGTCCTGCTGCTGTGCTAAATCCACGAGTATCTTCCCTGCAGGGTGCTCCACATCAAGAAGGCTCAGGATAGTTGCCCCATCGTTGGTCACTGTGACGTCCTAGGATCGCTCAGCGTGGAACGTCCGCAAAAGGCTTATTCAAGAGACCTACCCCAATGTCGTCCACCATCATTTTGTCTAGTCCCGAGGGACCAAACGAACTCTTTACTACATTGGCAATAGCTTGTGTAGCAAGGACTATGGTGGTGTCAGAGTCTGTTGACAGATACCCGAGGGAGTATTTACCATTTTGATCTCGAATATCTGCACCACTGATCTTTGTTCCACCGAGGACTGTTGACTCTCTGTCAGTCGCTGTGTTTCTCCGGCCAGGTGAAATCTTACTCACAAAGAGTACCCGCGTTTCTAGGTTGCTCAAACATTCCTGCCATCTTATGGATATCCACTCAAATGGGAACAATTTTGGAAGTAGAAACGGTGGAATTGAGCCTGCACGAGAATACTTTTTGATAAGGCTGGAAGCGGAACGCGACGCGCTTAGTTCCATAAGGCTGAAGCTATCGGCGTCAACGGTCACGCCGACTTGGTCGGTCCTGCCTAACTAACCTATGGACAGATGAGCTTTAGGTAACCACCGCGCCCATGATCTGGAGTAACGCTCCCGTTATCAACGATAGATTCGCAACATCTCACATGATCTTCGATCAAGATCTAAGGTCCCTGCGGTGAGATTCCGCAAAGCTGGGACCATAATGCAGAAGCCGCCTATACTTCCTCTTCATAGGTGACAGTGCAAGGGACTTCGAGTATGGGACAGACATTCTCGCTGGCAACCCTTTCAGCGGGCTCCGCGGGGATCGATGTGCCAGAGTTGTCGGATCTTTCGTATGAAAAGTCGCTGGGAACGGCGCGATTCATGAAGAGTATCCGAGCCAGGCATCAACATGGTTTGGTGGTTGTCAAGCTGGTCATGAAACCGTTTCCCCAGCTCGATCTCGGCCAGTACGTGAGAGCTATTCGGTGTGAGTAGGTGGCTCGTCAGCGATCTCGAAAACGAACGTCTTGCTGATACGGGTTTGCAGCAGAACGTGAAGCCCTCAACGATGTCCCAAATGCGCTCGGCTACCAGCGTATCTTCGAGACCAGTACGAATGGGTATTTGGTTCGACAGTACTTCTACAGCTCCTTGTACGACCGAATGAGGTGAGTTTGATCCTCACATTTGCCAATCAAAGTTCTGAGATGAACAGTACACGTCCATTCCTGGAGGACATCGAGAAGAAATGGCTTGCATACCAGCTTCTTTGCGCCTTAAGAGATTGCCATGCTCGTAACATCTACCATGGGGATATCAAGACAGAGAACGTTCTGGTCACCTCGTGGAATTGGCTATATCTGACGGACTTCTCTTCCTCGTTCAAGAAGACATATCTCCCAGAGGACAACCCTGCGGATTTCTCCTATTACTTCGACACTTCAGGAAGGAGGACATGCTACCTTGCTCCAGAACGCTTTCTTGGGGCCGATGAAAAAGACGATGGGAGGGGGGTCACATGGGCCATGGATGTCTTCAGTGTCGGATGTGTTATTGCGGAGCTCTTCCTTGAAGCTCCCATATTCTCTTTAAGCCAACTCTACAAATACAGAAAAGGAGAGTACGATCCGAAATTCGGTTATCTGGGCAAAATCCAGGACCAAGAAGTGCGCGAGCTGGTCGGCCACATGATACAACTAGAGCCTGAGTCAAGGTTTTCCGCCGAGGAGTACCTTAAATTCTGGCGGCGCAAAGCCTTTCCTGAGTATTTTTATAGCTTTCTTCATCAATATATGGGATTGATCACGGACCCTTCATCAGGTCGTGCACCAGTTCTACCAAAGACCGCAAACTTTGGTGAAGCCGATGATAGAATCGACAGAGTATACTACGACTTTGACAAGATCTCTTACTTTCTCGGTTACGAAAATGAAAAGGCTCAAACAAATGCGAAATCTGATTCGGAAGCCTCTTCGGAAGGCCTCATTCCAGTACAGATTGACATACCGAACAACAGACACGAAGCTACTACAGTGGGAAGGCGCCCCGTCGATGATGGATCTCTTATTTTTCTTACGCTTGTAGTTTCCTCATTAAGAAACACTGCCCGATCCACTGCTAGGGTTCGCGCTTGTGATCTCATACTGGCCTTCGCCGAGAGGATCACGGATGAGGCGAAACTTGATCGGGTACTCCCCTATCTAGTAGCAATGCTGAACGATCGTGCCGACATTGTCAAGGTCGCTGCCATCCGGACCATGGCTCAACTGGTCAGAAACCCTCCTCCTATCAAACGCAAAGCTGACTTTCTCTAGCTATCTATGATCACAGTCGTGTCACCCGTCAATGCATATGTGTTTACCGAGTATATCCGTCCTCGGTTACAGCAATTCATTGTAGGCGGCAGCAATAAGGCAAGCCCAATAGTTCGCGCGACTTACGCTTCTTGCCTTGCCTCCTTAGCACACACCTCCTCCAGCATTCTGGACATGTTACAGGCTCTTCGCGCAGATGGGTCAGTCCCTACCGTCGATCCAGAGGCCGAAGATGGCGTAGACACAAATTTGACTTATCAAAACTCATTCGATGTGGCGAGGCTGGATTTATTAGAACATTTTGAGGCACACACGAAGGCTCTATTGACTGACAGTGACACATCAGTCAGACGAGCCTTTCTAGGTTCCGTATCAAGTCTCTGCGTCTTCTTTGGTAGCTCAAAAACGAACGATGTCATCCTCAGCCATCTCAACACATATTTGAATGACAAGGACTGGATCCTGAAATGTGCCTTTTTCCAAACGATCGTTGGAGTTGCCACCTTTGTTGGTGGCACAAGTCTTGAGGAATTCATCTTGCCTCTCATGATACAAGCTTTGACTGATCCAGAGGAATTCGTGGTCGAGAAAGTGCTCTCCTCTTTTGCGAGTATGGCGGAATTAGGTTTGTTCCAACGATCCAGGACCTGGGAGATGGTAGACATAGTTGCACGGTTCATGGTGCATCCCAACATTTGGATCCGAGAAGCGGCTGCACATTTCGTCTCGTCCTCAACGCGATATTTGTCCATAGCAGATCTCCACTGCATTGTTTCCCCACTCGTACAGCCATATCTCAAATCATCCATTACCGACTTCTCGGAAACCAGTATACTCGATAATCTCAGAAGACCCTTGCCTCGACCTATCCTCGAGATGGCCGTGAGCTGGGCTTTAAAGGTCGAGGGAGGACTCTTTTGGAAGCCTGTCCAGCAGCAAAGGACCTTCTCTTTCGGATCCCCCGAACAGGCTCTTCCCACGATTTCTTCGAAAGACCTAAGACCAAATGTTCTAAGTAAGATTGCAAAGAATAACGAAGATGAGCAGTGGATCACGAGACTACGGAACATAGGCATGAGTACGGATGATGATTTCAAGCTCTTGGCATTGAGGGAATACATCTGGCGTATTGCTCATAAGCAATTAAAGGCAGGCCCTGATGGCACTCCATCACATTTGAACAGCATTCTACTGCTCAAAGAAATGAACGTTACACCACAGACAATCTTTTTTGAAAACCAAAAACGAAAAGACAAATCTCGGCGTCGAGCTTCAAATGGCGAGCACCAAGCCAGCGGATCCAAGAACAACCCAGAAATCGCACCTCATACCATCGCAGACGCGTTGCTCGATGCGTCTGCTACCATCGATGATCCTCTCTCTCAGCGTAAGAAATCGTATGCAAATGCCAGGAGGGAAAGGCTTAACGGCACACTCCAAGTCCAAAGCATACCCATCGAATCACGGCGAAGTTCTTCTAACGTTAGTTCGCCTTTATCCACTTCGCCACGCGGACGGCGTCAATCCCATCCGACGAACTCGACGGATAACAATGACAATCCCCCAAGCGCCGGCACGCTTACCCCAACAGATTCCCTCCGGACAGGTGGCGGACATGGTAGAAGTGGAGGCATAAAACACAAGTCCAGTGCTATCAATTTACTGAATCGAAGAGATACCTCCAAGACCGTAGCCGAGACAGGCACGACTTCTGCAAACGCCTTTGGTAAAGTTGACGGCCCATTCACCCGAGAGCCTTCTGAGGCCTCGTCTCATCGTAAGGCAAGCCACAGCGACGCGAAAACAGATCCAAAGAATGCAACCCATGCTGGCCACACATACGACGGCAATGATCCCAGTGTTTTGAGATTCCTTGATTCGTTAGCATCGGAGAATTATCCACATGACATTCACGATTTCGGGCCTTTGATTATGCCAATTAGTAGCAAGCGACATTTGATGAAGAAGGCAGATAGTCCGGGATCTGACAAGCCCTGGCGACCGGAGGGAACGCTGATTGCAACCTTTGCAGAGCACACGGGCCCAATCAATCGAGTCGTGCCTTCGCCAGATCATGCTTTCTTCATCACGGGGTCCGATGATGGCACTGTCAAGGTTTGGGATACAATGAGGCTTGAACGAAATCTTACCCATCGATCCAGGCAAACACACAGCCATGCCGAGGGAGCAAAAGTAAAGTGCCTATGTTTTGTCGAAAACACTCATTCATTCGTCAGTGGTGCGACTGATGGTAGCATCAATGTCGTCAAAGTGGATCACACGCTTGTAGGTGATACTTCCAAGTACGGCAGACTTCGCAGTGTGCGGGATTATCAGCTACCTGAGGGCGAGCATGCGGTGTGGCTGGACCATTCGAAATTGGATACACAATCCGTCCTGCTGTTAGCTACCAACACCTCACGAGTCGTCGCTCTGGATTTGCGGAATATGACCGTAATTTACTCTTTCAAAAACCCCGTGCACCATGGTACGCCGACTTGCTTTTGTGTTGATCACAAACACGGCTGGATGCTGATTGGAACCTCACATGGCGTGCTCGACTTATGGGACCTTCGCTTTCGACTGCGATTGAAAGGCTGGGGTCTCGCCGGAGGCACACCAATACACCGTCTGATCATTCACCCGTTCAAGACGTATGGCAGATGTGTCTGCGTGACTGGTGGCACAGGGCAAACAGACATCACAATTTGGGACGTTGAAAAAACAGAATGCCGAGAAGTCTTCCGCGTCGGAGTCCCCAAGAATGGCGGCAAGGAAAATCTAAAAGCATACGAACCCTGGAAAGTCGACGAGGAAAAACCTGAAGGCATGCTCGGCCGCTTTGCCACAGCTATCGACCCTTCTGGGGGCGGCAATAGCAATCCGGACAGGGGTTTTCGGGCTCTAGCCGTGGGTATCGATTCACCTGAGCCTACTTGGGAAGGCAAATACGGCTTCTTTCTCACTGGTGGCGCTGATAAAAAACTCCGCTTTTGGGATGTCACACGCGCGGATGCTTCAACGGTGATTAGTGGTCTTGCCGCCGACGAAGACCAGCCTAGATTTACGACCTCGCATCCTACCGCGACCCTCACCATCAATAGTGAGCGGATACCACAGGTGGCTCCCTCGGCGCCCAACGCTGCCGCAGGAAATAAACCCGGCTCGAGTTCTGCAGGTGCTAAGAAGCCGTCGTCACTGGATGTAAAGCCGCCAAGGTCTACCATTATCAGCAAGCACCAGCAGCAACTGCTCAGGAGTCATTTGGACACGATATTGGATGTTTGCTTGCTGGAGAGTCCGGTGGGTATGACGGTTAGTGTGGATCGGATGGGGTGCATTTATGTGTTTCAATGATGCGCTGCGATGGGCTAGAAAATACAAGGATCGCTTGAATAGGAGGGTGAGGCTTGGTATGGAGATAGCATAGCGTTCGATATTGCAATCAGAGCTTGTAAAGCGCAGTCTTCTCAAACAAACAAGGCAGGCAGCCCGTGCTCGTTTCATTACTTGCGTCTACTCGCCTGTAATCAAGAAACATTCACAGTTGAACCCCGAGCTAGGAACACTCATAGCAGATTACCCTCCTGCGCCAGTCTCGTCCACTCGCATGGGCCATCTGTCAAGACAGGTGAGCAGCATTTCTGACTGACTTACCAAGTAAGCGCACATTCTTGAAGTTGAATGCAAGATTGCCTACCACAGAACCCCCTTCCTAGCAGTTTCCCTCTCGTACTTGCGTAGAACGACCTCCTGCTGCTGGTCTACCCACCATTTTTGCCTTCCAACCATACGGAAATTGCTCCGCCAAGTGATCACTCTTCGTTCCTGCAATTGGTTCTTCACTTCCACAACCGAATGTCTATTCCCAGCTTCGCAACGACGCGTTGACCACATGATTCACATTCATCATGGTGATTGGTCGTTTTGATCCAGTCGCTGCTTGAGCTGTACTTCCGTTGAGTTTTCCCGGCACGCATTTACTAGCTCTTGAGACACTTGCATCCCACTCCCCAACGTCTCATCCGAGTCTTTTGGAGGTGTCTCCTTTTCTCGTTGACCCTCAATAACAGGCGTAGGTACTGCTTGTTTCACAGTCTCCGAAACCGGCACTTTCGTTCCCGTTTTACGCACAAGTCTAGGCATCAGGCCTAGATTCTGCATCACTTTCGCAACAGATATCATATCGCCGTCAATATATACAGCACCGATAATAGCCTCGATGGTGCCAGCCATCACAGTTGGTCCTACAGGAGCATCTTTGGAAGACGGATTCTTGTTGATGAGCGTGTCCAGTCCGTTGGTGCGACCGACCATGTAAAGATTGGCATTTGAGCCAACGTCGGAGACAATGCGGGAGAGCCTCTCTATCAATTTGTAAACAACACTTTTCCTGGACAATTGGACACACTGTCAGCCATACCTCTGGACCCCTCCCCCTTGTACCAATCCTCAACAAGCGCCAGCTTCAGAACGGCATCGCCAACGATAGCAAGTCTGCGGTTGCCATCTGGAAATGTTTGAAACCCTACACTGTGACGCTCAGACCCAGCGCCTTGGACTTCGCCGGAGCGTATAATTGATCCCGGGGCCTGTACGGCTTCCCATAGGTACTGAGCGTTTTTGAAATTGTAGCCGATTCTATTTTGCAATTTGCGGACTGTAGGGGCCATACGCAATGCTGTCATGTTAGAAGACGTCCTGGGCAACTACTGCTAGTATAAGGATTCGCAATGGGTTTTTCAATTTGTTGTTCTCCGAAGCACGTGATGAAAATCGTTGATACTGGCCAAGTATAGACTAGCTCGGTTCAGCCTTATGGTTTTCAGTTCTCGAGAAACTGTCGCTCTCAATCGTTCACAAACACGAGCTAAACACAACCCACAGCCAGGATCGCTTACTCCTCTCTCCTGCAGGCTTCACGCCTTGCCTATTCCCCCCACCCTTTCCTACACCCAGTCCTCAGATCACCCTGCGTAACAAGCCGCCACGATGAGGTTAACCGCCGAACTCATCCAAGCCTCCCTCTCCTACCTCAACCCCCTCAAAGAGCGCGAACTGGATCTCAGAGGTGCGTTAGACAAGCTGAAAAGAGCAGATACTACACTTTGTGAGGCGAGCTCCATTGATATCATAAACGAGGACTACAGGACACAAACTACCTGCGATTGAGAATCTGGGCGTTGCCAAGGTTTGCCTCTCTACCTTCCCTTCCTTCCCCTTCCCCCCTCTCTCCTTACCGGCCTCTCTATGGGTACGAGACTGTACTGAGACATGGTCGCTGAACAGTCGCTGTAGGATCAAGACGCTATCGACTTCACCGACAACGACATAACAGCCCTCTCCAACTTCCCGCTCTCCCCTCGACTACGCACGCTCCTCCTCGCGCGGAACAGGATCAATAGCATACAACCCACGCTTGCAAACTCGTTGCCGAATCTCACCACCTTGATTCTGACTTCCAACAACTTCGCCGAGCTCGCGGATTTGGACGTGCTGAGGAACTTCCCGAGGCTCACGCTTCTATCGCTACTAGAGAACCCTGTCACGAGGCGAGAGGTACATGAGCATGTTGGCTACTGCAAGGTGAGGTCGCTGATATGAGCCTTTTTTTAGAATTATCGGTATTGGATAATATGGCGCTGTCCCACCGTCCGCTTCCTCGACTACCAAAAAGTGAAAGATGTTGAGCGCGAGAAAGCTACGGAGCTGTTCGGCACGGCCAAAGAGCCTTCGGCGCTCGCTTCAAAGGTGCGCTTTTCTCCGCTGCTCATTTCCTGTCTTCTGGCCCCTTCGCCCGCATCCGACTAACGGTCCTCCCGTAACAGATCATGGGCATCAAATCTCGCACCTTCGACATCCCCTCCACCTCTCTGGCCAATGGTACCAGTAGCGCTGGCGACAAATCGTACCGTGTAAAGCTGACGGACAAGGAGAAGAAGAGGGTAGAGGGGCTGATTAGGAACGCGAAGAGTTTGCAGGAGATTACGAGGTTGGAGAAGGAGCTGAATGATGGACGCATCCCGCAAGGAGGGGGTGATGAGATGGAAGAATGAGAGTGCTCGCGTGATCGGTTGAGAGAAGGGGATGAAAAAGCTTGCTGAAGCGTTGCTGCATATTGCGCGCATTACTTGTACTAGAGGCACTCCCATGGTTGAGCTTGGCAATACCCAAAATAAATCAGTTTATCTCGTGAATGGATCGTAGTGGACTCCATTCAAGTGTGTAAAATTTGTGTTTGTTCCAATAGTAATGTTATGTCAAGCAAAGAGGTACTTGATACGAGTCTCGAGTCCATAAGCAAAAGCCACACAACCACATACATTGGTACCCTGTCCGTTCACTCATTCCTTCGCTTCGTTTGTGCTCCTATTACCAGAGCATCTTACGAGTCCTCCAGAGCCTGCCGCTCTGCTAATTTGGCCCTCAAATAAATGATGCCATTGCACTCCACCCTATCAAAGTAACAATCATTTATTCATCCCCATATTCAGCGAACGGTCACTGGCTCCGGGGATGATATTGGCCATGGCGAATAGTCAAGTGTAGTAGCGAAAGTAATTGAATGCGAAGATTGAAGAGGATGTTTCAACCATCAAGCAAGTCGACATCGAGCCCAATAGCTTGCATGAACAAGTTGACATTGCCGCGTCTTTGTAATGCCATTTCCGGGGGCAGCGTTTTGCTCTGCTGAAGAGTCTCCATGACTCGATCCCTAGGAAGAACTTTGTCAGTGACATCTCCCAATCCGAAAGGGAGAGTCTACTCACTTGACTGCAAGAACCAGTCTCTGCTGCTGCTCGGGATTCGCTCCACTTCCCGTGGCGGCTAAGAATTGCCACACATACTGATCCTGTCCTGCGTTGACCGAGGCAGGGAAAACCTCTCCAAGCAGAGGCTCAAGAAGATCGAAGAAGCGATTGTAGATACCCAGCCATTGATCCCAGGTCTGATCGTCCGTAGCTTCAGTTGCCTTCACAATTGCTGCTCGGCTGAGAAGCATTGTCAAGACTTCCAGACCTACCCTTGTTCGAGCGACGGCGCTCAAGTTCACACGCTCTGTGACGAGACCTAAAAGGCCGATGACTATGTTCAAGGGCGCTTCGGTAACATACGAAAAGAGACTGGGCATCACAGCTTGCAGGAAGAGGTCAACCTGCTCTCGAGACATTGGCGAGGGCTGAGCTCCGGGCTGAGCTTGACGAATAACATCCAGTATGTCGAGATGTACGATAATCATTGTCAAGATTGTAAGACGCTGGTTTTCATCGATGTGATTGAAGATGCGCGGAACAGCTTTCTTACCCTTCGGATAGGAAAGGAATGCAATGAATGGATGGAGAATAGCTGAGTCAGGCAAGATCGGCTCGGTGACCTTGAGATCCATCCAAAGTTTTTGATTTAATTCCTGGAAAGCCTGCTGCCACTCCATGACTTGTTGGACCGCAGCGAGCTCGCTGTCTTCAGTAGGTGGCGCCGGTAGGCGGCGGTCGTGGTCTTCCATTCTCATCAGAGTTGAGTAGACTGCTTCAATGTTCTTCAGGATGGCCTTGCGGTCGGTTGTACTCAAAACGGCTTGTGCTTTTTTGCTGCTTTGCTGAGTGGTGACGTTGCTGCTGTCATGCCGCTTGATGTTGAGCAGGGGTTTCGGAGTCTTGGCATTGCTGAATGAGATTTTCCCCAAGCTGCCTTCAATGACCAATTGCTTGTTCTTGGGCTTAGCCTTTGCGGCCTCCACTGCTCGCTGGACCTGCTGTTCCATTCGCTGTACGTGACTGTCTCCGCCTCTCTGCCTCTTACCCATGCCACCTTGACGACCACCAGTCCGGAATAGATAGGTCTGTGCAAAATTGCTAAGGGGCTGTTGTGGATTCTGTCTCGGTCTATTTTCGATCTGATTGTAAACTTGATAATAAAAATCTTCAGAGAGCGAGGTATCAGGGTCCTGCTCGTTCACGTTTCCAGTGGCAGTCATCAGTTGCTGTAGTTGGATTCGCGTGATGAAATTCTTGTCTTGGGGGGTCATGAGCCCGTTACCCTTCGACAACAGAAAGATTTTGTGATTGCGCTTTGCTCGTTTGGCTTCCTCAACCAGATATGCATTACGCTCCTCGTCTGACAAATGCATAATCTGACTTGGGTGATAGATAATTGGTACAGGTACCTGTGCTCCATTCTGACCAGGAGGAGGCGCTCTTTGCTGTTTCTGCATCGATAACGGCTGTTCTGGAAGTCGAGGAGCGAGTTGAGCTGACTGACGATTTGGATTCTGCAAGATCTGGCGAGGCTGTGGTGATGCCTGGGTTTCTGGAGCTTGTTGTGGTGTATTGTGGCCTCGCTGTAGAATCTGTGGAGGAGCGGGGGCAACTTGAGGTGCTTGAGCGGCCGGGCTGGACCGCGTTGGTAATTCGTTGTTCGATACTTGGGTTGCCCTTGGCATGTGATGACCGGGTTGAGGCCTCTGCTGAATACTGATCGGCGCTTGAGCCAAGTCTCCTGGCCGCACGGCTCGTCCTGTCTCATGCTGGGTTGGGGGCATCTGCTGCGGGTAGGGCATCTGAGCTTGCTGTGGACGTGCAGGCTGGGGTGCTTGCTGTTTCGTTTGAGGCATTACGAATGGACCTGAAGCTTGAGCTAACTGCTGCGGTTCCGGGCCGGGACTGGGTCTCTTGGGTTGCGACCTCATGGCGGCCTCCACCTCCTCCAAGCTCATCATCTTCTTAGTGGGTACACCGCTGGAACTCCGTTGCTGAGAGGGCCCCACCTCACGGCTGCTTTGTTTTGATCCATAGTCTTTCGCAAATTTTTGGGGCCCTGTGCCCCATAGACTAGCATCTACTTGCATTTCTGGTATGTATCCCGGATTCTTGTATGCCTCATATCCTGTCCTGAAAGTCTTTGACGCATGCTTAGGAGGGCTTGAGGAAGCGACTGGAGGGTTTGATGGCGGTTGTTGACGATTGAATCGTAGTGCTTCTTCGTTAATCGCATCGGTGACCTTTGAGGTACTGCCATAGAAGTCGAAGTCTTTGCCAATGGATTTGGTGGTAGCCCCGCCGCCACCAAAGGTATCGTCATTAAAGTCATCGTCCGCCTCTTGCAGTTGGTCACCCAGACCATCATAGGTATCATCAAAATCAATACTGTGATCGTAAGCTATGCCATGCATCTCAATGGCAAACAGCCTACATACGCGTCGTCGTCTTCTTGCCCCAAACCCTGGTTCTGAGAGATGCTGGCAAATGGATCTGGAGCAGACCCGAACCCCGGAGCTTGAGCAGGATGCCCACGATCCTGAGGGCCACGGGGATCGAAACCGAAGAAAGACATTTGATTTTAGGACTCCTCACCAGACACGAAAGGCAGTCCAGGTACAAGTGATTGAAGGCAATATGAGACAAGGAGAAGCTTTTAGTGCAGGATTGGAACCTTGTGAGATAATTACAATACACAGGCAAAAATCTTGAAAGACAGACGAGGGGAAGCGGACGAAAAGAGAGTCTGTTTGAGAGAGTTGTTTGTGTAAGGTGGATGTACGTGGAGTTTGGATGTGGATCGTATCACACTTTAGTCAAGCTTTAGGCGGCACCAGCGGGTCTTCCGGTATCGGTAAAACCTTTCTCCCAGACTCCCATTCTCTGACGCTAAACCTTATCGTTAGCGTGCATTCTGCAAGCCCGTACTGAAATGAGATTCGTCACCCCTTGCGTTTGTGAAGACCACTTCTCTCTCATATTTGGATATCCAACTCTTCTTTAGACATACTTCTCACCAGCTCCTTGGTCAACTAATCCAACCACTATTCTCCTCCTCCCTTAGGACATTCAGCGACCTCCCTCATGTACTTCGAGAGTACAATGCACATTCGTCTTTGTTTGACATAATCATTCGCTTGCAGACACAGATCTCTGCAATCAATCTTGCAGTGGAAGTCATTAACAGCTTCAGGCAGTGAAAGAGTGGAGACAAGATCAAAGGCGTTCAATTGGCAAAGAGATCCAACCAGGAGTCATCTTCGCCCAAGGGCAAACTGTCTGTAGAGATGGCGGCTGGCACGTCGAGGATACTGCGTTATGTCTTGTTTGCTTTCTTCGTGGGTGTCGCTAATGGAAAATCAGTCTTGCCCAGGCTGACAGTGCCATAGGGCCTTATGATCCTTTATTTCATATCTTCCTCGTCAATACCCAAACCGGAAATGCCTGGTGGGTCGAATTTCGAGAGGTGGAAGAGCAAGAAAGACAAAAGTAATGCTTCGGTAGGGAAAAGCCCCGCAGGTCCTCCCTCATCAGGGGAGAAAGATCTTGCTGCGGAATCGGGCTCGTCCAAGCTAACGGGGAAGCTCGAAACATCATCCGGCCTTTCGACAGGAGCAAAGATGAATGCTACGTTTGTCTCGTTGACCAGAAACTCGGATCTATGGGATATTGCAGACTCGATTCGTAATGTTGAAGATCGGTTCAATCGAAATTACCACTACGACTGGGTTTTCCTCAATGACCAGCCCTTCGACGAGACGTTCAAGAAGGTCACTACCGCCATGGTTTCTGGCACTGCGCGATATGGCTTGATTGGCAAGGAGCATTGGTCATTCCCAGATTTCATTGATCAAGACAAAGCCAAAGCGGTTCGAGAAGACATGGCAGAGCGAAAGATCATCTATGGAGACTCTATAAGCTACAGGCACATGTGTCGATTTGAATCGGGCTTCTTCTTTCGCCAGCCTTTGATGAATGAGTATGAGTGGTACTGGCGTGTAGAGCCGAGTATCAAGCTATTCTGCGATATTGGCTTCGACCCGTTCGTGTTCATGGCAGAGAACAAGAAGAAATACAGCTTCGTCATCAGTTTGTTTGAGTACGCCGAGACCATTCCTACGATCTGGGACAGTACAAAGAAATTCATGAAATTACATCCAGAGCACATTCCTGAAGGCAATGCTGTGGACTGGTTGAGCGATGACGGCGGAGAGTCTTACAACCATTGCCATTTCGTAAGTTGTTTTCATCGAGCATCTAAATCCTCCCAACTAATGTATGTAATTAGTGGTCCAACTTTGAAATTGGTAACCTCAATTGGCTGCGATCGAAAGCCTACCTCGAATTCTTTGAAGTCTTGGATCAAGATGGCGGCTTCTTCTACGAGAGATGGGGTGATGCCCCTGTGCATTCCATTGCCGCCGGTCTCTTATTGAAAAAGGAGGAAATACACTTCTTCGACGACATTGGATACTGGCACGTTCCATTTACACACTGTCCGACATCTGAACAGAAAAGACTGGAGAATAAATGCCATTGCAACCCGAAAGACAACTTTGACTGGAAAGGATATTCATGTAAGTCCCTCGCATAACAATTCGAACCACTGTGCTACTCCATTTGGAGTATTGACAATCTCTAAAGGTACGACAAAGTGGTTCGAAAAGAATGAATTGAAATACCCCGAGGGCTGGGAAGATCAAAAAGACTAGACTTTTCAGGAGAAATTTCGAGAACCTAGGATGTATTCTACAAATTCATGTGAGGCGTCACGATTGGCTTGCTGGGCGCTGGAGCAGCCCTAACGTTGGGCTGGGGGCTTCCAAGGGGGCTGCGAGCGAGGCATTTGGCATAGCTTCGGCGTAAAGGGGTCCTGTATGATAAAAAAGAGGCAAATTGCTACAAACAATAAATCTCTAATCGCTCCCATCTCATCTCGTCGCCTTTACCAGGCATGACTTCAGTCGCTGGTGAGCATCATGTTATTTGCTAAAACTATCAGTACTCTATATGACGACGATGTCATGACGGGGCATCACCCAGAGTCCTCTTCTGACCGCTGCTGAAGCCAATGCTATTGACAACCTCATCACTGGAACTCTCCAAACTCCCCGTCATCGAATCCAAGCTCTGCTGCAGTCTTTTCAACAGGCTCAAACCCCCTACTTCTCCTCTTCTCGGCCCTTACATCCTGCGCGCTCCGCGGAGGTGCCAGCATCGGCATCGCTCCCCCATCTCCATTCACCAGCGATTCGGGCGGCGGTATTATAGAAAACGATGCAGTTGTCGCCCCTCCACTCCTTTCCGCCCCTGCATCATCATCTCCAGCTTTCCTTCTCCCTTTCCTCCCAATATCAACCACGATGGTCTGTCCCTCCTTCAACCCATAATCCTTCTTCACCTCGGCCTCAGCCTTCGCCTTCGCCGCACTCTTCTTCTCGGACGGCGTCTCCAACCCCAAAACCTTCCTACTCTCCTGCAAACAGATCCCAAAATCAATCGCCTCCCCTCTCTCCTCAAAGCCGATCCCCAACGTAGCTTTCATGCCCCCATCGCCCACCACCCTGATCGCAAAGAAGCGGCTGCTATCCAGCACCGCTTCTACAGCCCCGGCATCCGTATACGGTGCTTTGGCAAACAATTCTCCCGTTGAGGGGTCTTCGAGTAGGATTTCCGTGCTGAGGGATTCCCCCGCGTCTTTGGGGAGGGGTACAGCGGTTTCGATGACGCGGAGGCGGCCGGTGAAGATTTGGCGTTTGTTGTCGTCTGCGGTCCAGGTGGAGGCGGTGTAGCCTTTGTTGGAGGTCAGGGGCGGAATGTTGTAGATGTGGACGGTGGAGGCGATGAAGAGGATGCGCTGGATTGCGTCGGCGGGGAGGGGGGTGGGGGCGGAGGATGTCATTGGGAGAGTAAGTAGGCGGGGAGATTCGCAATGGGTTTCGGGGGTTTAGACCATGGTGGAAGACTGAAACGGTGGCAATCGGAGCAGGATCGAGGGACAATGATAGTGTAAGGCCTGTTCGAGGTGTGCAAGCTGCTGGATGAAGCC